>NC_087124.1:10907168-11209557 GCF_030705265.1 Helicoverpa armigera | reverse complement strand
AGGCATTCGACAAAGTCTGGCACAAAGGCTTGATTTACAAGCTTTACCAACTCGGTGTCCCAGACCGTCTCGTCGTCATCTTACGAGACTTTTGTCGAATCGCACCTTTCGCTATCGCATAGACGGCACTCTTTCCTCGGCCCACCCTATAAAGCTGGCGTCCCACAAGGCTCGGTACTCTCCCCCATCCTCTTCACGCTATACACTAGCGATATTCCTAAGAACAAGCATGTTCAATTAGCCCTATTCGCCGACGACACGGCAATCTACTGCTCAGGCCGCAGCCCAGCCGCCATAGTGAGACATCTCCAAGCCTATTGCAACACCCTAGGTGTCTGGACTAGGCTATGGAGAATCGAACTCCACCCCGACAAAAGCCAGGCCATACTCTTTTCGAGCCCCGCCGTAGGCTTCCTCCCGCGCCCCCGTCAGTCACCATGTTTGGTAGGCCGATTCCTTGGAAGGAGCATGCCAAATATCTAGGTGTAATCTTAGACCAGCGCCTCTCATTCGCCGAGCACATACGTAAGGTGCGCTCTAGAGCAGCCTTTGTGTACGGCAGATTGCACTTCTTGCTCAATTCAAAGAGCAAATTATCTCTTAAATCCAAGTTACGCCTCTACGGATCGTGCATACGCCCCGTCATGATGTATGCTTGCCCTGTGTTCGCACAGGCAAGCCATCGCTGCCTTCACAGAATGCAAGCCCTTCAAAACCGTGCCTTACGGAAAATCACAGGAGCTCCCTATTATGTTCGAAATGAGATTCTTCATGTCGACTTAAAAATCCCTACCATCCGCCAGTATATGAAGCGTGCCGCCATACGGTACTTCGAACGCGCTGAGAAACACGATAACTCACTTATCGTGTCAGCCAGTAATTACACTCCCTCCCGCATCAGTAGGATTCGCCGCCCTAGGCATGCCCTTCTAGAACCTGACGATGAGATAACTGTCCTCCAAGAGAGTAGTAAACTCACTAGCACCCTATACAAACACAAACCGCGTTCGTACAAACCTCGCCGCCGAGGTCCGCCGCGACGTCCCGTTCTCTGTCCTCCCGACCCTTGCTCATCGAGCCAGCCCGCGAGCTGAGCCAGTAGCTTTAAATTCCCCATTTAATAATAATGATCATATGATCCAGCCTGTCCCTTTGCTGCCTCCCCAGCGACGCCCTAAGCCGAGGTCCGACCCCACAGGGGGTACCCTTAGCGCAGTCGCTTAGTTTATAAGTTGTTTTACGCCCCTGGCTGGAGGCCTTAAATTCTAGGCATCCACAGGGAAAAGTCCGGTTAAGCAGTACACGGCCTCCTAGGCTGAACTGCGAGATGCCATACCAAAAAAAAAAAGGACTGTATTTACGATGTGGCGAGAAACAGGAATTTCAGAAACAAGAATACGTTTAGACGGGTTTTAGACTCTCTGCTACTATAGGTTCAGGAATGCCGGTGAAATAATAAGTCTTCATATATTTTTCAGGAGTCTTGAAGGGACGAGCTTCGACGCACTTACCATACTACTATTACACTATTTACTTTTCACTATTTACTTGTTACACTATTAAAAATCGGCTTATGTTTAACTGATCACCAGATATAGTAACAAACAGCAGACAAAAATAGTAAATGATCACTAAAATGAAACTCGCATTTTAATGTAAAACTATCACCAAAGTTTTAACACTTTGCTATCCTATTTAAGTGAAATTACTCCAAAATAAATCATGCGTAAGCCAAAAATAGTAAATGATCACCAAAATTAAACCACCATTTTAAAGTAAGATTATAACCAAAGTTTTTAAATTCTGCTATCCTATTTAAGCAAAATGAGTCCAAAAAAATCATTGTTATCCCAAAAGTAGTAAATGATCACCAAAAGTAGTAAATGATCATCAAAAAAGTTTTTACATCTTGCTATCCTGTTTAAGTAAACTGACTCCAAAAAAATAAGTTCGGCCTGATAAAATAAATGTAATAACATTATGGGGACCCTTTTCCTGCACTAGCGTGGAAAATTGTCTATTGCATGCCTCTAAACAGTGCGATAAGAGTGTATTGAGAAACACATTCTTCTTCTTCTTTCTCCTGCCCTGTTCCCAATTTTACTTGGCGTCGGCGCAATATGTCATTTTCTTCCATTTTCCCCTGTCACTCGTCATACTGACACTCACGCATGCATTGCAAGCCGGACACATAACTTAATATGGCATCATAATACTTTATTTGGTAATAAGCCTACATTTTATGGCAATCACAGTGACTTATTTAGGCAAAAATAATACATTAATTTGGTCGTCAAGAGTTGGTGATCATTTACTAAATTTGGTGGTCGAATACAATTTAAAGTGAAGTCGTGACTAAAATAGCTGGTACTATTACATTTTTAGACTTTATTTTTCTGGTGTTCAGTAGATATTTCTGGTTGCAAAACTTAGGGTATCAAAGCATTTTATGGTGGTCATTATATTTGTTCCCTTAAAAATCTATACCGATGACTACGATTTGTACGGCGGCGCTTGCGCACCGAATGAGCTCGAAAGGACAATGCCAGGGTCTGGGCTCAAAGTTTGCCCAGCAGTGGGAGTAGTTCCAGCTGGTTCCATAGTGCACTCTGAACACGAAATCCAAATATTTTTGAAATCGGTCCCAGAGGTCCCGAAAAAAACCGGTTCAAATGTTCTCCATAGATAGTCACTTAACAACGCCTGAGCCATTTGCCCAGCAGTGAAAGTGGTCGAAATAGGTTCTTTAATGCACTGTTAACACGAAATAAAAATATTTTGGAAATCGGTCCCAGAGGTCCCGAGAAAAACCGGTTCTAATGTTAAACTTGAACAGTCACTTTATAAAGCCCAAGCCATTTGCCCAGTAGTGGGAATGGTTAGAATAGGTTCTTTACTTCACTGTTAATACGAAATCCAAATATTTTGGAAATCGGTCCCAGAGGTCCCGAAAAAAACCGGTTCAAATGTTCTCCATAGATAATCACTTAACAACGCCTGAGCCACTTGCCCAGCAGTGAAAGTGGTCGAAATAGGTTCTTTACTTCACTGTTAACACGAAATCCAAATATTTTGGAAATCGGTCCCAGAGGTCCCGAGAAAAACCGGTTCTAATGTTAGCCAGCCATTGTTAGCAAGCCATTTTAAGCAGCCACAAACCTAACAACCTCTTTTCTTGAAATAACATTCAGATAGTTAGTGGTTTCACTGCTAACAGGATAAAAAAAAAAAAAATAGACGTTTAAAGGTAACTGTTGTTTCTCTTGCTTTTCAGTCTCTATCTACCACAATCAGTCCTAAGTTCGTGTAGCGTCATGCAATCATTATCCGTAATGGCAATGGAAAAATCTTATCAAGACGAATAAAATAAGCTCGAACACGAGGTAGTAAATAGATACCGTTGAGGAGTTCCCTCGTCTCACTGTCGTCTCCATCGTCAGGTCAGGTCTTAACCTCCACTGTTTTGTGGTGTCGGAGACATATACCCGAATGACAAGTTTTTATTCGATATGTGCTTACAATTTCCGAGATTTCCCTATTGTTTTAAGGTTTCTATCACCAGACCCTGGACCGAATAACAAAGGCACCATTTGGAAAGTCAATTCTTTCAAACAATAAAATGATTGTTTAAATCGGTTGGTAAACGACGGAGTTATGCACGTACTTACGTAAAAAGAATACAAACGAACTGAGAAAATCCTCCATTTTTTGAAGTCGGTAAAAAAAAATCTCGTTCAATACCTCGTATTTGTCGATTAATATTATAATGCATTTCAATTAAGGTAATAAAAGTGGAATAGTTAAGAGTTCGTAAGCATATATTTCGTAATATTGAATAAGAGTCAAACCAGTTTTTTTCAGGACTCCTGGGATAGATTTCGAAATATTTCGGTCTGGGTCCTATTAAGCCTATGGAACATAATACACTATGCAGTTACTGTGGGCAACTCTTGAGCCCAACTTCCATACAAAGAATAGCATTGTCCTTTACCGTGACGAGCACCTCGATTTCTCGTCCCTCCGACCAACCTCAGTTTTATTGACCTTTCAATTTAACAGCAGTATTACAAGTAATTGGTACATGATATCATTACAGGACACATAGCGTCAGACGCCCCATGAAGTGCGCTACTGAACTATACTATACACACCCTGCATACCTTCAGGGCTGAAATACTATAACCGAATAACTATGAAAAACTATGTGAAATCAGCCCTTATATGAAGATTATCTCGAAATAAAAAACAAACTATGGGGGTTATCTCGATACGAAAGGCAGTGTGTGTTAGGGCATTTCATGGGCTATCTGGCGATAGTAATCCTAACAATGTGACCTAAGCCCTAGTATTGTTAATTTGCATGTGAAATGAAAGTCAAAACACAGACATTATTTATTGTTCTATAACTTAAACTATTAACAATATTTCTATAAATTAAGTTAGTTTCTATACACTGAGACCTAGGCTTTCAGTTAAACACTATTTCACTAATGAAAGTCTAGGATTTTTGCTATCGAGAAATGTTTACATAGGAAAATCAGGCCTTAAACGGCAGAACTATTATGTTTATTATACATAATTAGGTAGGTTAAGGTTACCGCTACAAAACTATTACAATTTGGTATCAAAAAACGCTATAATTTACAAATTAAATCACTATCAAATCTGAACACAATTCTATAACCATTTAGAAGGAGGGTGCACGTGAAAAACATACCTTGGCGCGGCTCACAGCACTTTTTGCTCATTACCCTCATCACAAAATTGTTAGAGTATAAATAGTAACGCGCATACACGAACACTCAGGCATTATGATTTTGCACTCGCGGCGCACGGATGCGTCTGTCGCGAACAGTACCTAATTTTGAAAATCTTCTTGCATCAGACCTAGTTATGTAAGGCTTTTCCTTTTCAAACACTGAAAAATATATTTGGAGGAATCGATTGCCGAGCTCCGACCCTATCTCATGTTTCCTCAAAATCAATGCATAGCCAACGCGCTTGACTTTATGAAAACCTTTCAGCAGTAGCTTATGAAATATGAAATCGGAAACGGAAGCATAACAAAACGTATTCCCGAGCCATTCGTTCATAAATTCATAAGTAGCCAAACAAGAGAAAAGTACCTATAAGCTTTTCCGAAAATGTGTCTCCATTACCAAAACCAGAAACCGCCAGTCGATATATGCCGACATTTCCTCGACATACGTGTCTATTTCCGACACACAATAGAGTACATATCGACATATTATATGTACATTATATGTATCGCTTCGTCGAGAGTTAAATTACACGTGAATATCTGAATCGTGTATTTTGATGCTTAGGTGAGCAATATTGTGGGCTAGTATACAAATATAAAATTAGCCTAGATTGTAACCTTTATTAAAAAACATATTTAAGTATATTTATCTGACTGTTTGCCGCAGTTTCGAGTTCATCCCGAGAGGATTAGCTGAACCGGATAAAAGTATATTATGATTCTCTAGAGTCCCATTTATCTTTAAACTAACTAAATTGGTTAGGTAGCTTTACCACTAATTCAAATCTAATAAATATAAGGTTAGTACCTTATATATAGGTTAGTATTTTATTGTATTCGTACCCATCTGTTTTTTGTTTTGCTTCTTCTGCTAAACGAGGCCAATTAGCAGTTAATTGATCAATCATTGTATTTTCGGCGAAAACAGCCTATCACAAAGTCATTAACACCGCAAACAAAAACAATTCCTCGAGCCGATATGTGAAAATAAAGAGAAAAAAAACGTTTTAATGAAGAGATTTTCACTGAAAATGTGAAAATACTAGTGCTTAGCTAAGATATTTTTTTACATAGATTGACTAGTAATTAGTGATCGATACTTGAACACATGATTTGCTGACAATTACAATCAACTTTTCCAAAAGAACTTTTTTATACTTATTTGTTTAATCACAATAACTTAATAGCCTTTACCCGAATTTTCAGACAGCCATTTTGCTATTGTAATTAACTATTATAAAAAAAAAAGATTATTTGGGAAAGTTATTGGTAATCATAAGGGTAGAATCACTATCGGCCACTAATTATAGTCATCTTATATGTACAATATTTATAAAGATACGCGATAACTCTACATTTTTGACCTTCAACAACACCAATTAAATTAAGTCTGGTGGACTCTCAAAAATAGTGCTGAAGCTGAAAAAAGTACAAAATACAAACGAAAGCTTTTAGTTCGCAAAGTGCTGTCGCATTTATATCACGCAAGCCATTTTGTCCGCTTTGTGCAAAACATTTTATTTTATAAAAACGCCATTTTAGGTACCTACGTACGTTGTGATATTTATTGACCTGTGATAGTCACCACAGAGATTGACATGCGATCAAGAATGGGTTACCTTTAGCACCGACCACATAAAATAAAGTGTGAATCTATTTTTAGCTTAATATTGTAAAGCGGAATGAGCTTGTTTCTTTGCTTGAACGCGCTATAATAACTGAGGAATTACACGACTGATTTGAAAAGATCTAGTGCTACATAGCTCATTTACCTAGGAATAGTTTCCACGTGACCCGAGGGAAACCGCCGACGAAAGTTAGTACCTAATAAAAAAAAAATTCGTTCACCAGTATCGTGAAAGCATGATGATAACGAATAAGTTTGTTTAAAAATAAATATTTATTAGCCTGGCTTAACCGGCTCTGATTATTTTTCATTAAAACTTAATCAGCTTTCAGTAGATAGGATCAAAACTATAAAGGACAAAAGATCGTCCGTGTAAACGAACCCTAAAAACATTTGTTCTAATGGTGTATTAACCGTGAAAGTGACTTATAATGGCTGCAGATAGCAGATAACATTGTACAAACAAGTTTATTTCTGAAAATACATTATTTACTATCTATTTTTCAGATAATTTTGCCTTTGACGTCACAAACAACGGTACGTTTAACTTTGTTATTGGAAAATTACAACGTGGTTCATTTTGTAATGCGGTTTGAACATGTTTGAAGGTAGCGAGCGTTTTAGGAAGACACTATGAATAATAAGTACTATTAATTATATGTAGTTGGATGTAGGCAAGTAAGTTGGTTTTAGCCTCCGAAAAGTTTTTGAGAGCTGGTTGTTGTTTTGTCGTTGTTCAAGCTAATCAAGGCATCCCCCGAGCCTTTATCCCAACTATGTTAGGCTTGGCTTCCAGTCTAATCGGATGTAGCTGAGTACCAGTGCTTTACAAGAAGCGACTGCCCTGCCTGACCTCCTCAACCCAGTTACCCGGGCAACCCAATACCACTTGGTTAAGAATACATTTCAATTACTTATCCTTGCAAAAAAAAAAACATTAAAAGGTACATAAAAATGGTTTGTAAAAGCCGGTCTCATAGAGTCGAGCAAATAATTTAAAGATATTGTATTTTTATGTTTTGGTGTCCTTAAAAAATGTTCTTCATAATGCATTATGTTGACAAAGTTTAATTTAAACAGAAAACAACTAACGCTAAGAGCGAATGTTAGTAAAGAAATACTTAACCGTAGAATTTTAATATGCTGAAAAACTTTCGTGTAACAACGTTATTTTATAATTAAAGTTTTGATTACACTTACTTATATACTTTGATTAGATACTTACTTTAGTTGTGAAGTGCTAAAACGTGCCTTATTTTTACACCAACATTTTCAAGATATAAAATAAGGTACAAGCTTTTTTCCCGCGGTTTCACCCGTTTCCCGTGGGAAGTCATCTTCCGAGCTTTTTACAACTATGTTAGGGTCGGCTTCCAGTCTAATCGGATGCAGCTAAGTACCAGTGTTTTACAATGAGCGACTGCTTATCTGACCTCCTCAACCCAGATGCCCAGGCGTCCCGTGGGAAATACAACTGAATAAAATATAGCCTAAGTTACTCAGGAAAAGTGTAGCTTTCCAACAGGGCAAGATTTTTTCAAATCAGTTCAGTAGCTTAGGGTGCGTCCACATCTGGCGAATGCGCCGCGAATGCGCAGCACGCGAGCCGATCGCGAGCTGTCCGCGAGCTGCGCGCGTGCATTTTTGTTCGTGAGCCGCTCCTGCGCCGCCCGCGCGCAGCTCGCGCGCGACCTAAGCGCCGCACTGCGCATTCGCGGCGCATTCGCCAGATGTGGACGCACCCTTAGAAGCCTTTACGGTACAAAAAACAAAAGTTTCCTCTTTATTTAATTAGCGTAAAGTAAAGATAAAATGAAATAATTTTTACTTATATTAAAAATATCACAACAATGTGGATCCCTGAGGATGGAAGGCGACCGAGAGGGAGAAGACTTGGACAGCTTCCTTTCGGACTGGCCTCAAGCAGCGAGGGATAAAGAAAAGTGGAAGGATTTGGGGGAGGCCTTTGCCCAGCAGTGGGACAGTATAGGTTAATAAAAAAATGCGATTGTAACTCTGCTTGTCTGTCACGTTGTCACGCAAACATAGGCAAGTCTTTTTTGCGTTCAGGTAAAAACATATTTAATCTCAACATTAATGTTCTACAAAAACAGCCTCGTTCTTTTTATCATCAACGAGTGTTGTGTTTTCACTCATACTGTCCCCAAAAGTATGAAAGTCTGTCTTAACTTATACTTACTTGTCACCTAAGTGGTCCTATGTGTTAGCAAGTAATGCTCCATTATGTAATGTTATTGTAATACCCGACCTCAATACCAAAAGCTATTTCATGTCCTTTTAATAACGTGTAATTCTAGAAATAGGTTAGTCACATACTTAATATGTTCATGATTCAGACGTACACGGAGGGTTTCCCTTTTAAGAGCGTGTACGCTGGGCGCGCGATGTCAACTTTAGGTAATTCAACGCAAAAAACCGCGCAGACTAGCGTCGCGGCTGTGTGCGTGCCTATCATACTTCACGTATAGTCACACAAACCATTTTGATCCTTTCGAGTGAAATTGGTAGAACAAAAAATTTATATTATTTAGTAAATAGTTAATAGCGGGAAGCATGAAAATAAGTCGTTAATACTTACACTCTTTTGCAAAAAAATCGGGCACCTATGAAACCTTGGTTTTGAGCACTTTCTGTATATTACATACAATTTTGAACAGTACTAAATAGTCGACTGATGATTAATGACAATGTTAAGAGTTTCTGTATTTTAACCGATTTCAAAAAAGAAAGGAGGAGGTTTCAATTAGATTGTTTTGTGATTGTTCTCAATTTGATTGTTCTCGATTTCTCAAAGACGCTTGGACCGATTTGAAAAATTGATTGTTTATATGAATGGTCCAGTCCATCCAGACTGAAAAATTGTGGTCAAATAACAACAATTGCCGGAAAGCCAAATATTGGTGAAGAGCTTGGGTTTACCATTGCAAATAAAGTTTTAAGTTATCTATCCTATATGCTTCAAAAGTTATTCGAGATCAAAAGTCAAAATTTGGGTACATCCAAAATGAAAAAAAAAAATTATAGCTCGATTGGTAACAGACATCTGCAATAAGTGATTTCTAGCCTAAGGAGTCCGCCATATTGGATTTAGACTCGCGACACATTTTTTTTCGAGTTATTCATAGCAAGCCCTTTCATTTGATACCCATATCGTAGGAATGCATTAAAACATTTTTTCTCCATCTTGGGTATACCGCCATATTGGATATAGAATCATACATTGTCATTAAAACTGAACATTCAAACAAAATTTCAACTCAATCGATAAAAAAATATGCTTCAAAATTGAGCTTTAAATAAAATAGTAATGTATCAAGATTTGTTGGTCGCGCTTGAAATGTACTCTATTCTCGGTATCCACGGCAGAGGTTATTCACCCTACGCGATGTGACGGAGCGACACGTCCTCTCTCTGTGAAGCCTTGCGGCGGTCTGGTTTGAGTTGACTCGCGTGCAGCGTTTTATAGTAGTTTTTAAATAATTTATAAAAAAATAAAAACGAGAGATTAAATTATAATATTAAGTTTATGTTTTAAAGAAAGAGTTATATTACTATAGTAAATAATTGTTACATTAAATTAAGTAAGATAGATAGGTAAAAAAGCATTTGAAATTCACAATTTTTCACATTGTTAAAATATTTTTTTCTGAAAGATAGAGACCTAAATCAAAAAATGTTTTCAACTAACTATAGGCATGGGGATTTCGTCTATGAGTAAAAAAATAAATATGATTAGATTTGCCACTGTTTTCACATGAATTTAAGCTTCGAAATAGACGCTGAACGGGAATTTTATAAAACATCTGTTACGTTATAGGGGTTTTAAGTATTTAAACTACACAAATTGAAATTTATGTTCAATTAACTATATAGACAGTGAAATTACCTTGCGTTATTAAAAAATAACATAGTTATAGGATAAGTAGTTACTGAGAAACAGTGGTTTGAAAAGTACCATTTTAGGCCAAATGGCGCGCGGTTGACGTACACGCTCTTAACCTATAAACACTTTCCATTGTTATTTTCTAGAACTACCTAACTTATAATGTGAAATAGAAAATTATTTTGAAAGAACGTTACTAAGAATAGGCATCCTTTTTTTGGGTTTTTAGGAACTTTATAAAGAGGTCGTTCAACTAAAGAGTTCTTACTAGCTGGTTCTCTTGAGATAATTACATATGTAATATCGTCGTATCCCATATGATATCTATCTTTAGATTTGCTTAATAGAGATAAAAGTTTGACATTTACCCCGTGCTAGTAATGTCAAACTCCGATCTTTAGTAAGTAAAACAACATCATCATCATCATCCGAGCCTTTTTCCAAACTATGTTGGGGTCGGCTTCCAGTCTAACCGGCTTCAGCTGAATACCAGTGCTTTACAAGGAGCGACTGCCTATCTTACCTCCTCAACACAGTCACCCAGGCAACCCAATACCCCTTGATTAGACTGGTGTCAGACTTACTGGTTTCTGACTACCCGTAACGTCTGCCAAGGATGTTCAATGACAGCCGAGACCTACAGTTTAACATGCCATCCTAAACACAGTAAAGTAAAACAACAGTTAGATAGAATATTAGGAACGGCCGTTTCAAAATGGATGCTCTAAACTTTAAAAAGGCACGTTCAGACTTGCAACACCTGCACGATCGATACGCCCTTCGACTCCCTGTTTATGTTAGCACATAAAACACCTATACAAGCGTTTACACAACTCAATAGTCTCACTTTACAACATTTTTATAACCGTGTTGAATGCCAAACCATTCGGAAAAGCCCTTTTTAACGGCGTTTTTATTATGTCGTCAATAGATGGCAGCACCTTATCACGCACTATTGGCGATGTAATTTTCCCACCAAGGGTAAATCGCTGAAAAAACTATAAAATATAGATCAATTGGAGTCCGTTTTATAGTTAGTTTTTACTATCGAAAGGTGAACGGTTTTGGTTACAAAACCTAATGTAGTTTATAGTGCACTAGACACTAACGCGGTTTCGGTCACATCCCATGGGAACTACTGCCCTTACCGGAATAAAATATAGCCTATGTTACTGGGGAACAGTGTAAGCTACACTGAAACCAACAGGGTCGACCAGTGATGTTTTTGTTAATCGGTTTAGTAGTTTCGGAGTTTTTAGCGTACTAACAAACAAAATGTTTTCTCCTTGCTCTATGTAAGTACAGATAATGCCTATAGATTTATGACAGCCCCTTATCACGCACTATTATCGATGCAATTTCCACCAAGGGTAGATCGGTGGTAAAAATAAGCTGAAAACGCATGATTCGGGAAATTCTATAAAGATATACATCGATTGGAATCTGTTTTATACCTGTTTTTAGTATAAAACGGTGATGGGTTTTGGTAAAAAATTTAGTTTATGGTGTATATTAGTATATTATATAGCATTGGACATTTTCAATGCAAACTAGCTTCCGCTCGCAGTTTCAGCCGCGTCCCGAGACAACTGCTTTCCGTAGCAGGATAGTGATAAAAAAGCTATCCTATTTCCTTTTTAGGGAACCGTACCCGAAGGGTAAAACGGGACCCTATTGTTTTCGCTCCTCTGTCACTAGGCTGTATCTCATGAACCGTGATAGTTAGAGAGCTGAAATTTTCATAGATGATGTATTTTTGTTGCAACAACAAATACCCAAAACTAGAATTAAATAAATATTTTGGGGGGACTCCCACACAATAAACGTGATTTTTTTGTCTGTTTTATAAATAATGGTACGGAACCCTTGGTGCGCGAGTCTAACTCGCACTTGACCCGTTTTTACTTATATATAAGTAGTGTAACTAATACCAGTTTCTTATATATGTATAGATTAGGTGCTATTGAAAACAACTCTGTTATATAACGTAAACCCGTTAAAGCCATTTGATTTCAGAACTTTTAAGCCTGCGGCTATTCCAAGATGAATTAGGTTTCCCGGTATATTGCAGCATGAAACATGTTGCTCGCATTACCGCATTGTAGCAAATTGTAGCCTTTGAGGTAAAACAGCTTTACACAAAATATGAGCCGGCTAACTTAGCTAGCATAGGCAGTTGTCCCACCAAAGACGAGAAAACGACTAACTATCGGCTATTTTCTCTCTCAAGAAACGTACAATAGATATACTTTCCGTGTGAATAAAAGAGATGCATATACAAATAGTTGATCGCTGACTGTTCACACTGCCGGCGAGCACTCGCTTCACTAGTTTGTCGCCGAGCGACAAAAGCTATGGAAGATAACACTCGCTCGGCGACACTCGCCAAGCGTTTAGAACTCACGCCGAGAGAGCAACCAGTGGTCATTTCTCTACAGTGCGTATCTAGCGAGCGAGTGATGCGAGTAATCGTCCGCCGAGTGAGCACACTCGCTTATAGCCGAGCTACACAAATATCAGAACTACGCACTCGCTCCCCGCGCCTCGCTAACTCGTTTCTAGTTCTAGCTCTACTCGTTACTCGTTAATCGTTGCCGGTGAGACAAGTGCCTTAGAGCCCTGCACTAAGACGCCATGGCCAAGTCGCCAGCGGCTCAGTCCTGACTACTTCTGGCATCCAAAGGTCGCCAAGTCGAGTAGCCATGGCGTCTTGACAGTCAATTGCTTACGTCATCGCTGAAGAAATCGCACGCTGACTGGCGACCACACTGGCGACTGAGTAAGCGAGCTGCATTAGTAGGTAATAAGCATTTATAGTAGCACTGCAGACTAAACAGGTGCCCGACTAAAAGTTTGCAGTGTATGTGTTACTATTAAAAAAATTGTGGTGGCACTACTAAGTGGTAATACCATAAGTTTGATGGTGATTTTTTCTTGTTATAATACATATTGGTTCAAAATGAATATTTTCCTTGGGTTCAGATCTTTTTAACGAACCTATGTACATTTTCCTCAATGGATATGTAAGGGTCCTTGACTTACTGATAGCAACACAGTTCATGTCCTTGGCATTTAGCTAGATAATGGTTGCCATGTAAACTCCTAAAATATACTAATCTATCATGAGGTACAAAAAAAGCGTTTTTTTTTTGTACAATCATAAAAAAACGAACAGTGTATTTACTAATTAATAAAGAAAATCCAATTAAGGAAAATACTTAAAATAATCAATTTGAATAATTCACTGTACTGAAAAGCTATTTTCCATCATTGATTAAATTAAGCCTTTAACGTTCATTATTGTACGTCACCTTACCTTACACGCTACTCTATTTCCTAGACAACCAATGAAAAATTCAAATCTGCTTCTACCATTTTATAAAAAATATTAATTTTCAAATTAACTTCATGATAATGATTAACTCACACATCTCATAGGTACATACACACACTCATACACTTACTTTATCATAATAAAAGCTATGTTCTACCCACGTTTATCCTACACCAACTGTGCTTCCAAAATTATTCCCCAAAGCGTGACACATCACAAACCATGGTACAAAAGTTAGTTATTTATCGTGCCAGCAATATTTTCTTATCATTATGCGGTAATTTATTATCTAAAGCCCCGTTCAGTGTGACGCAGGTGAATATAAAATAACGAGTGGCGATGGCATAACGGAAAATCTCCTGAGCAAGTACGATCGTCACCTTTAGATGTCGATTTTCTCCAAAACCACGAAAATTGGTAGCAATTAATGGTAGCTGGTAGCAACTCTCTATAGGTATGTATTTCGAGGGGATCGGTGAGTAGTGACAGCGAATCTGACAGTAACTCAAAATGCGGGTGTTTGGGGGACGAGAATCGTAACTGGGTCCCTCACACGCCTTCTTTAGAACCCGTAATACTAAAACATCGTTGACAAATGTCTCAAGGAATCCGAATGTCTCGTTAGTTCATTCGTAACCCGAACGTTTTAGTTATGCCCAGCGTATGTATTTGACCCGCCCATTTTTCGTAAAGTTAAAAATCATTAACAAATGTTTTGAAGAATCCGAACACCTCTTTAGATCACTCGTAACTGAACGTTTTAGTTATACCCAGGGTATGTATTTGACTTAGAAGATGGCGCTTTCCACCAGTCATATGGCATCTCCGCTCAACTTTCCTTCCTCCGCACAGTGACGCAGGTGAATCAGTAACTCCGTCGCCCAATTACTCATGTGTTGGTGAAATATTATGTAAAACGTTTCCTGTAGGATGTAGATAATCGTGGTATATTATGGGGAAATTATGTGTTCATAACATATGTTCCTTCTCCAAAATAGCTTAGTATCTCAGGAGAGTTTCGGTAAACTAAGTCAGTATTTCTATATGTAATCATTTGTTTTCATTAGATTAATAGCTTCCACGAGCCACTTTAAGGGAAAACTTTCCGTGCTCGGACGGGGATAAAAAGTGCATGTCCCTCCCCCGGTCCTAATACCTCACCTCATAATACCCACCTCCTCATGTGATTAACACGATTTGCTTTTATTTATTTATTTATTTGCATCAGGCACCTGGGGCCCATATAATATACATTACTTAAATAATATAATATAATAACATTAAATTATAATACACTAATACATAATATATAACTTAAAAACTACCTCTACATAAAAGTAACTGTACTTGTAATAAGCACCGATGGTCACAGACTTCTTCTCCTACAAGACATGGGAAATGATCAAAAGGACATTGTTCAATTTTGGCCTAAGAACCGATGTGAATATAAATTATACTATAATTTTCATTTAATTTTTTATTGTTTGAAACATATTTTAGTTTTCCACGGACACTTCAAATAAATAAATTCCAAATAAAAAGTTGGGTCACAATTATTGATGCCTTATAAAATGTTTCCGTCAGCCAATGCTGCCAGTTTCGGAAGTTTTCGCGATTTCGGTAAATACGGACCGAATTGAGAACCTCCTTTCCGAAGTCGGTTATTAAAATTAGTTGCTAACACTTCATTCATTTAAATACCTAAATTGACTAGCTAGAATAAAACTAGTATTCTATATGTTTTAAGCGAAATCGCGAATTTCTAGCTTGGCATTCGAGTAGGATTATAGTTTTCGTAATTGGCAACACTGGTGTACTTCAGTCAGTTTGCTAGAAGTCAGTTTGATTGCTTTGCGACTATCGTTTCTTTTGTGATTTTCTATGCGTTTCATGGTTTTATTCTAACAATTTTGGCTTGATTACGGACTCCGATTAGATTGCGTACTTGGTAGACTCGGCTGTGTGTAAAGGACTGGATTTTCCTGGCATTTTCGGATATTGCTCTGTCTGTGATCGAATTTAGTTGTATTATAATTACAACAATGGATACAGAATATAGTATATTGTATAAATTGTGGATCTGCTGGAGGTTCTTTGGTATTAGAAAACGAAGATATACTTCGTTGCATACAACAATGGACTGTTCCCCGTATGGTAAGTGGTCTACGAAAGTGTTTTTCTAATTTGATAAGAATGTTACTACCTACTTATGTTTTCATAAGCACACAATATCTCGTTTTCAAATCAATTGCCACAATTGCAAGTTACTTGACATTTACTAATGTTTTATTGTATTTATTTATTACAGGTTGAGGTACGACGTGTTGGTCTGAAGCAGTCGAGCATAATAAGATGCAATGCACTGTTGGACGCAATTGTGTACTTTGTAAGAAGCTCCTACCATCAGGCAGTACTGTTGCAATTGTATCGTTGGGCGTAGAACAGTGGGCTGTCTGTTGTGCCCACATAATGACTATTATCTGGTACTTAAGCTGGGCCCTAACCCCCTGCTCAGTTCTTAGATAATATATTATTGAGAAATATTGATGATTAAAAACCTTTAATTGAATATAAATATTGTTTTTATTGCACATCCTCGAAAACCTCTTTCATTGTTATTGGTAAACCTTACTTTAACTGTTAAATTATTTTGTGTGGTAGGTAATGACATTTTTAGTATGGTCTGTGCCTTCTTGGTAATAGACCGCGGGTTCGATTCCCGCCTTATGGCATGTAGATAGCTAGGTAACTGTCTAATATAGAGGTAAAAGTAGTAACAATCATTTAAATAAACAATTCTCCATCGTAATAATATCGATATTTTATGAATTGTGGTGAATGGAACTCTTCCATTTTGGATAGTTATGCGTTTTATCACACATCCAAAGTGGATTCACTATATATTAAGAAACGTAACGTTGAAAGCAAAAGCGTTTAGGTAGTTGTTTTTCATAAAAATTCTAAGCATTTATGAAAACTAGTCACACACCCCGTCTTCGCACGGTGGCAATGTAAAACCTTGGTTAAAAAATCGCACCCAAATCCATTGCGTAGTTTTAAAGATCTAAAGCATTCATAGGGGCAGACAGAAAATGCAACTTTATAAAGTGATCATTGTCAAAGAATTATCTTAAACTTGACTAGGTACTATCTCTTTTCCTAGTATCTAGTAGAGTAGTCTTTTCCTAGATCTAGAAGAGAACATAATAGAGCTGTATATAGTATTGTTGATATTTTGTATAGTGTAGTTTGATAATACTACTCTGATATTTCACGCAAGCTTGGTTATTTTTTATTTATAACCTCAAAATATTAACTTTTTTCGTAATTATTTTAGTATCCTGAAGTGTCCGTTCGTGAAAACTTATTTCATAGGATTCCATATAATTTTAAGAGTTTATAGAAGTCACTTTCCATTCGAACGGTTCTTAGGCAGAACATGTATGGAGCCGGAACAATGTCCTTTGCACAAAAGTCAGACTACAAAACAGAGGTCTGTTATGACACTTGGCTAAACGATCCATCAGAACCGTTTCACTACAAAACCTATCTCGTCTTAGTTGATTGATAGATTGATTGATTGAATCTGCCGCTTTATTAAAAGCTACACTGCAATCCAATTCGGATCGCTGCAAAACGCATCATCAAACCTCGACAGCATTGACGGACGTTTAATTGAATTACTATGAAATTGTAGTACAGCATTCATAGCTTCTATTAATTGTGTAACTACTGAAATTGATAGGATAATTTCAATTAAATGGATAACTTGGAATGGATGCCTTTGCCCAACAGAGGGGCAATAATTCAGGTTTGTAATAAATTAGCAGTACTGTTTCTTACGTCTTTAATCATACGCTTTTGACTTCAACAACAAACACTGTTAGGGTAAGTAGTCAGTTCGTACGAATTTTACTTTTGCCTACTACATATTTTTGAAAGTTTTGCTCACTATAAAATTGCAAGCAAAAGTGCAAGTTACCCACAGATCAACTTTATTAAAAAAAATCGATTCACACTTTCGTGCCAGTAGTTTGTTTTGTTTTCCCCCTGTATGGCTACCATTTTAATATTAAAAGTTAAAGTTATTTATCAAATTCGCAATTTGATATAAAAATTCAGCACTTTTAAAAAATCTATACATTGTACCTACATTCGCAGGTAGATACTGAAAACAGAACAATAAACAGCGTTCATAAATGCTTGCTATCAAAATATAATTCCATTTTGCTGCCAAATACAATCGGAAACCTATTCATTGAAATGAGACGGGTATTTTCAATTTCCATTACGCTTTTACCATTATTACCTACAATATTACAAAATTGTGTTCAATAATAATAATTTATCCTTTTCAATATGATAGTGTTATTATCGAACTAAACAATCTATTGAATGTGTGACACTTACTGACTCATAAAAGACTACCTACATTATATTTATTGCCTGTTGGGCGAAAATCTTTTCTATTGCAGAGAGGAAAAGCTAGCACTCTCAGATCTTCATTGAATAGTTTTCACCGTTTCTAACAGTACCTTGGTATAGCCTTAGACTGACACCTAATTATAAAATACATCATGAATAAACTGTCGACTAACGGATGGAAAGATCTGTTACCTGCGGAAGTGAAGAAAAGTGTGAAGCTACGCCTCTTTATAAAAGAGTAACAAACATCAAACTTCCATATTTATAATATTAGTGTAATCTTCCGACAAGGCAACCTTTTCAGAGTGAAGGGAACACTACAGGGATGTTAGCGAGAAAGCCCCTAGGTTATACAATTTTCTCTTTGTATGAAACTAACGCTAAGGGTATATAAATAAATATTTTTACCAGGAAGTTGATATTTTTGACGCCTCGCTAAGTTTGATTAATTATGTATTAGGTTTTTCCAAACATGTAGAAAACAATGTTATTTTACGTAAAAATTGTGGAACAAAACAAGAGAATTGAATGGGTCGACGTGGCTAGCCAGCAGCGTGCTGGAATTCCACGAACTGAATTGAAACACAAGTCTCAGAAAAAGAGCAAAATCTTTTGACATCTTCAAAGCCATACTTTTTGGAGCATTTAAAAAACTTTCAATATATCTACTTCTCTAGCGAATTATACACTTTTCAAATATTCCACTTCGCTACACAAGAATATTGCATTTCAGTTGGCAATGTCATTATTTGAGTGCAGGACGAACACAACGCTCTATGCATGTGACCGCATAATATTTGCATGCAAAATGTACGCCGCTGCTCGGACGCTTTTGTAGTTCAAATTGCGTTGGCGCCGGTATTATGTGCCAATATTTGGTTGCAATGATGGCCGTTTTAAGGGGTTTTGTGTGGACTTTGAAGATGCTAGAAGTTGTGTTTATTTGGAAGAAATGTTTGTCTAAAATGTGATGTGCATTGAAGTTAATGGATATTGAAATCGTGTTGTCTTAGTGGCTACTTTAATGAAGTTAAGTACAGTGTAAATGCAAACAGAATTTTATTAAGTACGTAGTGATAGATAACTCAAAGTAAATGGAGCTATTAAGACAAGTTATTAAATTACAGTTGTGAAGTTATTTAAAGATAATAAGTTTGTAGATATTTAATTAAAATAATATAAATTTTGATTGTGCTAAAAAAAAGATGTGAAGGCGGCAAGAAAGACGATATTTATTTTTGTCGTGAATTCACTCAAAATTCCATAATACTAAAAAGATGGTCTGCATAGCTGAACCACCACATACATAGCCAACTTTAAAAAGTTATACATTGTTAATTTTAAACACAGTCAAGTGACCGGCGGCTAACTTTACTACAAAGTCCTTTAAGGCTAATTTTAATGGAATTGTATCCACATTCATATTTAATGAAAATAATTCAAATTTTAATTATGTGCTAATAAAAAATTGTGAATGCAAAAAAAGGCGATATTTATTTTTGTCGTGAATTCGCTTAAAATTCCATAATACTAAAAAATCGGTAAAAAAACTTTTAAGTTAAACGGTTTTATCTTATGTGCACTGAAAACTAGAAAATAAAAAAAACTGTTACTTACCTATAAACCTACATAGGTGGCCCCGGTCATATTAGACTAAAATAAAAACGTGGGGCCCATTACCTAACTATTGCTGTAATATTTTCTTCTAGAGGTATAATAGGTGTGGATTTCTACTTACTATAATCGTAACTGGACATTTTGACAATCAATAATCAGCCGTAGCGGCTTCACCAGCGAACGCCGAGCTCACGATCTACCAAAGTATAAAGATAAGCTTTGCCATAGGTAGGATTTCAGAGCCCCACGTTTTTATTTTATAGTCTAATATGACCGGGACCACCTATGTAGGTTTATAGGTAAGTAACAGTTTTTTTTATTTTCTAGTTTTCAGTGCACATAAGATAAAACCGTTTAACTTAAAAGTTTTTTTACCGATTTTTTATTTTCTAGTTTTTAGTATTTAATGAAAATGCCTACCGAATATACCTCATTCTATATATGGGTCAGCAGCGGTGAGGGAGTGCCAGACTCTTACTGACTAAAAACCGTTGTGTTTCGTCGTAGGCCTTTTATGTACCAGGACAATCCCGCAGCCCAGGCAGGCCTTGGCCCTGTTGGGCCCCGCTGGGGTTGCTGACAGTATTCTACTTGAGTAGCCCTTTCATTTGATACCCATATTGAGGGGGTTGTGGAAAAATATATAATCCGCCATTTTGTACCGGCGGCCATCTTGGATTTACAATGTTATTGATATTAGTATATTGTATTGTCATCGGAATTAAAGGTGTGTACCAAATTTCAGATCAATCTGACAACAGCAAGGTACTTAAATTTGAATTACTAAATTTGACCCAAGAAAGAATAAATAATAAAACAAACAGGGTAAGCTAAATAAAACCGTTTAAAAAGATGGTCTGCATAGCTGAACCAACACATACAAAGTCAACTTTTAAAGTTAATTTTAAACCCAGTCAAGTGACCGGGGGCTAACTTTACTACAAAGTCCTTTGAGGGTAATTTTAATGGAATTTTATCCACATTCTTAATGCAAAAGGTTTGAAGGTATATTTTTAGAGTACATGCCCTAGGGGCAGGGTCTAAATTACTAATTAACTCACACGTCAAAGGCTAAAAAGTTCTAGTATTTTATTCAGGTAGATTGACAAGTTTATTTTGATAATAGTGTCGAAAAATTAAAAATGCTAAAATAGAACTGGGCTTGAATTTTAATATTTGATGCCATTAGTTTCGTAATTTTGTTTAGTACTAGAGGTCACAAACGCAATTTCAGTATGGATATAACTTCTTTGACAAAATGAAAGATGTATTAAAAAATGCAACTCCGACATCATTCGACATAGGAATTTAAAGTGCCTCTAAAACTTAACCATAGGTACTGTCATTTACTCTCAAAATTTAAGTTAATCCGAACTACTTAGTTAGTGAAAAAGCCAACAAAAACCCATACCGCATTGCCACTACAACTAAACCACAAAATCGACATAAACAGTCTGACATTCCAGCACTAAACTACGATAAGTCGATATCGACAAACTCAAATTGAAAGCCGCACATCCCTATTGGTTTAGCTCTCGATTGCAGCCGAGAATCGAGTACTAAGTCGGGGATATAATCCGGGACTCCTAGACGCTTTATATGAGCTACGTTAGGCCATATAATATCGTGTCTTTGTCTTCATGATATTGGTGAGTAAGAAACCCACAATGTAGCTCTTATTAGGTATCAGCATGGTTAATATCTAGCTAGTTATTTTTATAAGGTATTCAAATACGCTCTTTATTGAATGTTGTTATCAATTTATTAAGAAATAGAAATGTGAACTCGATCTTTTGGGATACTTAATTTTAAAAGGACTTATTGTTTGCCACACTTTTGTTCACATATACTGATGTACATATATATATATGTATAGTGTAGACGTATTTGCTAGTATACAGCTCGCTTCAATCGATATCTAATTCAAGGTTTCTATCATCTCCAATCTATCCACCTAAATTGGTGTAACCGCTTTTCCTATAAAGTTCCTATACTAAGTGTAAAGCTACCATAAATAATTTATGTCAGAAGTATGTATTCAACCAAAACTTCAACCGGTATAGTAAACAAAATATACCTAACTGCCGCCTTTTCCACTCGCACGAGATTGCCAGCTCAATAAATTCAATGAACATTCCACAGCGGCGTAATCGAGCGTAAAATGTATTGCCAGCACAAAAAAAATACAATTTTAATCCTGTTACTCTTGATTGCAAGGAATGAAGCATTTAAAAAGGAAAGAATATTGGAAAAAATAGAACGAGTAATTTTAAATTGGATTGGATAATTGAATTATCATCATTACTTCTGTCCACAGAAAATTGAGGTCGGCACAGCATAATTATGTTTTTCCATACTTCTATGTCTCACAAGTAGCATTCTTACTCGATAATAGTGTACACGGTTGTTTTCAGCTTTTTCTTCTTCGGAATGCGGATGAAACCGTTCGATATACCTACTGTTGCCATAAACTCTAAAATTTTAAGTTCTTTGTAGGAACTTCTAGGAAGACTCGAAACTTTGCAACTGCTTGCAACTATGCACCGAACTGCATACAAATAGCTTTTTGGGGCTTATTCAAATGAGTACAAAGTGCCATCTTATCTGAAATTCAAATATTGAAGACTTTCTTAAGTAAGTTCTTGTGTAACTGATTATAGAATAAAGTTCAGTATTTAACAGCTATATTATATACAATCGAGAGAGACCGAGAAAATATCTATACAATAGAAGCAGAGGTAGGCCGAGTAAAAGATGGATTGATTGCCTGAAAGAGGACATGAAGCAGAAGGGAGTGGATGTAAGTATGACGTCTGACAGAGAGGAATGGAAGAAAAAGACATGTTGCGCCGACCCCAAATGACTTGGGAACAGGGCAGGAAGATGATGATGATGATTATATACAATACTAGGTACGTTCCGAATTTTTCATGAAATCTTTTGTCATATTCACATAATATTAAATACACAATACTCAACACTACACATAACATGCCCAACAAAATTCCAAAAATTATATCTCTGCCAATCCAATAAAACATTTGTTTCTGAAAACGAAAAATGTTTACATACACAGATCCAAACTTTATAATCAAACAGAACTTTTGTAAGAAAACTCGCCAAGTTCAACAAACACGCAGTCGCAATCAAGACCTAAGAATAAATTCTAATTAAAACCTTACAAGTTAGGGTAACATGGGTAACATCATAAGGGAGAAGGGTAAGGGGTGAAGGGGTAAAGGTAAACAGGGTCAGTCGCACTGTATATAGAAACGATTACCGAGTTTGTCGGTTCGCGAGTTCCCCGTGGACTATTGTTGGTTTCCAATGGGCGAGTTACGAAAGACAAGCGACAAAGAAAATAACTTGCTAAATGCCCGTTCAAGCGAAAAAAATCTTAAACTTTAAGCTAGCTAAGAAGGAACTCCTATGTTTATAATTACTACTATGTTCCAATTATTAATTATATACCACCTGGGAGTTCTGAAAATGACTATATGATTTTGTTTAGGTTAATAGAAAATATGTGTGATAGGTATAAGCAAGTTATAGTTATAGGAGATTTTAATTTACATTCGTGTCCTGTTAATATTACTAATTATTTTGAATATTTTATGTCATATTGCGAGTTCACACAAAGTAATAAGGTTCAAAATGCGTTGGGTCGTCAGCTGGATTTGGTTTTGAGTACGGGTCTTAGCGGGGAGGTGTGTGTGGCGGCGGCGGACGACGCGCTCGTGCCCGTCGACGCGCACCACCCGCCGCTCGCGGCCAGCGTGTGCCCCGCGCCCGCGCACCCCGCGCCGCTCGCGTCCTCGCCCGCCGCTGCCGGTGCCGCCGCGCGCAGTATTAGACCGCAGTGGAATTTTTATAAAGCCGATTATCAGTCGTTATATACAATGTTAATTTCTGTTGACTGGAGTACACTGTATGAGACACATGACTTGGATGAGATTTTAGATATCTTTTATGACAAACTTAGTCATACTTTGGACCTGTGTGTACCCAGGAAGGCGTCTATCCGGGGAAACTCGCGTTACGTTTATCCCGAATGGTACACAGGGGAAATAATTCGAGATATTAAAATTAAAGCATATTTACACAAAAAATTTAAAGAATCAAAACTTGATTGCGATTATAAAGAATACGCTAAGATTAGGGCACAAATTAAAAAATCAATAGAAATAGCATACAGAGATCACAAACATAAAATTCAAAATCAATTCGCGAAAGATCCAAAAGCGTTCTGGCAATATTTAGGTCCAAAAAAAGCCGAGTTAATCGCCAAAATATAATGAAAAATGGTGAAGATTTGACAGATGACCAGTGTGCTGGAGAATTTGCCGACTTTTTTAAGTCGGTATATAACCAGGTACCACCGACACTAGATGCACAGGCGGCGGCGGCGGAAGCCGGTGTTACCAGTGCACGGGTACATTTAAACAACTTAACCCTGAATGATGTTCAGATAGCGCTGCAGAATCTCAAGCCAAAACGCTCATCTGGTCCGGACGGTATACCACCTTTTTTGTTCAGGGACTGTGCCAGGGTTTTAGCGGGTCCCCTGCATTACATTTACAATACCTGTTTACAACAGTCCACATTCCCAGAACGATGGAAGATCTCACGCGTCGTTCCAGTACCTAAGGGTAAGTCAGTTCCAGATGTCAGCGGTTACAGACCAGTGGCAGTGCTGTCGACACCGGCTAAAGTTTTTGAGTCCGCCATTCAAAGTTCAATACAGGGGCAGGTCCGAGCACAACTATCGGACGCTGAGCATGGCTTTCGGCCGGGGCGCAGCACTTCCACCAACCTGCTTAACTTCATGGCGCAGGTTATACCGGCGGTCGACGCGGGGGTGCAGGTAGATGCGGCGTATTTTGATTTCAGAAAGGCGTTTGACACCGTAGACAATGATGTCTTATTGAGGAAGCTGGCTGATATTGGCTGTACACCACATCTGTTGCAGTTCTTTGTCAGCTACATGAAAGACCGTCAACAGTATGTTGACTATAATGGGTTTGAGTCAGAGCCATACTACACAAGGTCTGGAGTAAGCCAAGGCAGCAACTTGGGGCCTCTTGAATTTATCATCATGATAAACAGCTTGCCGGAAGTCGTCAGACATGCTACATGTTTGTTGTTCGCGGATGACCTCAAGTTGCTGCTCGAGGTAAGGGACGAGTCGGACTGTACGCGACTCCAGGATGATATTGACAGAGTGGTGAAGTGGAGTCATGACAATAAACTATACTTCAATGTATCCAAATGCTCGGTAATATCCTTTACGCGTTCGCGAAGCCCTGTCTGCTATGAGTACAAAGCAGAGGCAACACCCATGACGCGAGTGACACAGGTGCGTGATCTGGGGGTTCATCTCACTCCAGAGCTCACGTTTCGCGAGCATATTATTAAGATATGCAAGAAGGCGTACAGAAACCTAGGCTTTGTACTTAGGCAGTCGCAGGGCTTTACGAATATAACAACAGTA
This sequence comes from Helicoverpa armigera, assembly GCF_030705265.1. Classification (NCBI taxonomy): domain Eukaryota; kingdom Metazoa; phylum Arthropoda; class Insecta; order Lepidoptera; family Noctuidae; genus Helicoverpa; species Helicoverpa armigera. The sequence continues at coordinate 11,184,397 of NC_087124.1, read as the reverse complement.
AGGGTATTATACGACGCACTCGTTAGGAGTCACTTGGAGTATGGTGGTGTCATATGGGCTCCACACGAAGCCAAGTACTCTGTCATGCTGGAGCGCGTGCAGAACAAGTTCACGCGCCACTTGTACTGGAGGCTGTACGGGGTGTATCCGCTGTACCCGCTTATGTATCCCACATTGTTCGTGCTGGGTATGGTCGGGTACAACCAGTTAAAGGTGCGGCGAGAATTTGCCCTTATATTATATATTATTAAATTACTCCGTGGCAAGGAACACAATCCCGGCGTACTACGGTGCTTGTGTCTCTGTGTGCCGGACCGCTATGTGGAGAGACGACGGCGCCCGCCACTGCTGTCAGTGCCGACCGCCAGGACCAACCTACTGGCCAAAACGCCTCTTACGCGAGCGATCCGTACTGTTAACGAAATCCAGAACAATATAGACATTTTCTCGTGTCAGTTCAGCGAACTCGCAAGGATGATTTTGTTTATATTATGTTATAAACTAGATTAGGATTATAGGAAATACTTTTGTTATTATAGTTTTATTTTATTGTATTGTTATATTCTGTTTCATTTTAAATTTATTTTGTGTAAATATCTTGTGTTTTGTTGTTTGTTTTTTATTTTATTTTTGTAAGTAGTTAGTATTTTAAATAAGTGCCTCGCTAACGCATTGGATTGTACCTGTCTGTAATGTTAGTTAATAAAATAAATAAATAAATAAATAAATTCTAGTAGTCAACCCACGTGTTATGGCGTACACCATTCGTATAAAAGTAAATATAAATTCGCTTTAATATTAAAACTTACACCACACACATGAATTCAAGTACATTGGAAGCTGTAGAATAGTTTTAGTACAATATTTAAAGTTGGACGTTTAACTGGTTATCAAGTATGACGTGTGTGGAAAAGACGTAGTTCAACTTTATTCAATTATTTCTTTCAGTATATACTTACATGTGAAAGTATGAATTTTATATTGATTTAGTTCTAGTATTCACATTTTTTATGTACTGCAATATATTAAAAGTAACCACACTTATTAAAAACACACAACATAATTATTTGTTTACTTTTTCCCTTTCCCGATGTAATCGCTGAACAGATTGAGATATATTTTGGATTAGAGATAGAACAGGTCAGAAAGGAAGAAAATCCCTTACTTCCGTGGTTGAACGAGAGCTCCATTTTATCTAGGTACAAGTTAGCAGATTTCTCAAAATACAGACAAAGTCGCTTTTGAAATCTAGTACAAAATTATCACAGTTTACCAAACGATTCAATCGGACTCCCTCAGATATGTTAATTTCTCATACTTCTAATTATAGCAAGTCTTAACTACTAATTAGCAATTACCTCACCTGTAAGCATAGACTCGGATCCAGTCTCAAAGGGGGTCGTTTAAATGCTAATGATAGTCTACTGTTTCATCTTAACACTGCTTGAGCGCGCATACTACAAACTTTTAGTCGGCCAACTAGCAACCCGTTGGGAGATTTTTTTTTTTTTTTTAATCTTGAATTCAATCAAAACAATTATTATAAGTAATCTGTCAGCCTGGTTTTGTAAGAAGAACTGTACTGTATGGTTTTAAATAAATAAATAATAATCAATTTTTTTCAGTCCGATACCGAACAAATAAAAAAAAGAGATAAAAAGTCATTTATTAAAAGTAGGCTGATAATCTGCACTTTTTGAAGGTCACAAAAGACAGCCCCCAAAACGCCCGCTCTTCACCACTTCCTATATGTGTTTTTTGCTATCAGTTTCTTGTTACGTGTGTACATAACGCGTACGGTCAGTCTGATACCAGCTAAATACCTGATCTTTGTAATGTACATTCTACCATTCATATTCATACTGATTTATGAGCCCAAATCAACTACCGGCCGACTAAAAGTTTGTAGTGTGTGCGCGTTCTAATGGATTCTGACTGGAGTAATAGAGAATTAAACTGTGCTGACGAGGTTTAAACTAAGAATCTATTAATATTGGGATTTAAAGCGATCTTGCTAATTATTTTGGGGTTATTTTGGTGAGATTTGGTAGATTAGTAAAGGACAATTAAATAAATTCTCTAGAATGTTAGGTACTGAAATATTGGAATTGTAAAAAAAATAACAAGGGTTCGACACATGTTTAAAATTTTACATGGAGAATTTTCGTCTGTTTTACTTTTATGTATTACTTAATATAATTCTATTACTTACAATTCTTCTATTTGTAACTGAAATAATTGTGTTTTTAGCAGATTGTTATATTAGTTTTTTACTACATTATTATATTATTTACATGTATTTTTAATTTTTTGTTGTGACTGTTGAAACATCTTTGTCATCATTCATCTATTCTTTCTATCAAAACAATATCAACAAACAAGATACCAATTAAAACAATATTATTTTCTATTTTCGTAAATTATTTGTTATTATTTCTTAATGTTCAACTATTGCAGGCTCAGAGACCGATCAAATAAAACCCACGTGTCTAGACTGAAATTTAATGATCTACAATAAATAGCAGCTCTGACTGTCATTGTACAACTTGGAGCATTGAAACATCTGGAAACGACGTTGCCGTGTCGTCCTCCTGACAAAGTTACCAGAGCCCGCTTTAAGGTAGAAACGTCAACGTATCAAGCTACTTTAATTTAACAGATTATATACTTTTATAAATTTTAAACCTTACAGATTGCAGTAGCTCGATTTGCTGACGTCTGTGCACTGGATTCATCAAGTTTATGTTTGATAAATGGTTGTGTGTTTGCATATATTGATCGAAAATATTATACGTTTGTAGCTTTGCCTCAGTTCGCTTAAATTGACAAACTTATCTGTGTTCGTATGGCGTCTCCGGTTAGTTAAATGATCTTAGCTGCTAAAATACTTCATTTATTTTCTGCATTAATGCAATTTACCAACAAATTAGCTTTTATGATTCCACTTCCAATGGTTATTTAAGTCTTCGTGCAGTTTTGGGAAATTAGTCAAAGTTTTATAGGTATGTCATTTTATGAAGCCTTTTATTTCTGAAACAACCTACACTTACATAATAAAGAGAAAACATTTTTTTGTTTGTTTCTTTGTTTATACCCTAAATGCTCGGAAACTGAAAAACCGATTTGAAAAATTGACTCACAGTTACAAAGCTAGTATTCCCGATATTTTACACCGGTATGAGTTGCATTATATTTTCATAATTTTTAGTCACGTCAGCATAACCACGCTTGTTATTTCTTCTTTCAGAACTTCAGGTGCATTTCACAAGATTTTTATAGAATATAATTAAGATTTTTCAGCGTATATTTTATCAGCTTGAGGGCAAAGAAACCCTTGATATTACCTTTCAAGTACCTAGTAAAAAAGTATGAATTTCAAAGGAAAACTTAGGAACGATCCTCTTTCTCAAAGACGTGATTGCGCTTGCATTTTTAAAGTCTGCGTTGCAAGGGAGTATAGAATTTAATTCCACTAAATTAAAACTAAATAAAACAGAGAAAAACGCTTTTATATTAAACTACCGTTAGTGACCAAAGCTATATGTATCAACATACGATACATAAAGAATATTATAAGTATTGTTCCTATATATTTTCCGCATTAGAATCAAAACGACCCTTTACCTGATTCATACATAACATACATTCAGATGTAATTATGTACTTGAATGCTATATACATACATATATTAGTCCTAAGTTATTCTCAACTCTTTATCTTTCTGGACTATCCCCCACACTCAGAAATATTCAATGGTTTCTTAAGTCACTCCTTAGTGACGGATTGTCAAAGAAATCCTTCACTTGTCTTAAGTAACCATTAAATGTCGTTGTGTCCATATGAGCTTTTTGATTTAAGGTTCCTAAATAACAAAAGCTATCAAAGTCTATCCAGCTTCGTCGCAATCGTCACTGACGGCAAAACGTCCAAAATACTTCGAAAACTCGTCTCTGTGACGACCAATTTGTCATATCTGCGCTCACTTCGTAACTTCAAAGAGAACATTTAAGATATTAACTTCAAAATTGTAATATCTTTTGGGGAAACATCATGGGGAAAACCATTTTGGGTTTCACTTCTTGATCGGAAGGTTTTATTTTGTTATGCTACTGATCTTCTGTCTATACATGAATATAAGAAGTTATATTTTAGATACGTATAATTAATAAAATATTATGCGATCCTGTTAAATTAAAAATACTTTGTGACTCTTTTTAGTTGCTCCACATTGATCTTGTGCTAGTGAATGAAGCATATTAAATACTCTTGATTTGATACTTACGTGTAAAACTGTTGCATATTGTTTATTATTATTTATACTTATTATTGTTTATTATTTGTTTGTTAAAAACCTAACAATATTAGGTAAGACAAAAAGAACAAACAGTACCTCTGATTACACATATTTTTTCCCAGGGTCGCACATTCCGAACCGACAGACTCCCTTTGTACCATTATCTTGGCAAACTTCGTAAGTACAATCCTTGACATACTAAATAACCCTTGGCAAGTCGAGAACTCGAGAATTCTTGCTTCAAAAATATGGCAGGACAAACAAAGAAAAGTGCCTATGTCTATATATTTTCCACTAGCCATTTTCCCGCGGTTTCATCCGCGTCTCGTGGGAAATACTACCAGTACCGGGATAAATTATAGCCTATGTAACTCGGTGAGAGTGTAGCTTACCAACAGCGAAAAAAAAATCCTTTCAGAGCCTCTAGGCTAAACAAACAAAATAAGGTCTCCTATTTAATGTATTAGTATAGAAGAACAGTGTATTGGAGTATCCTTTATTGTTTTTCTATGTTAATGTGGAAACACAAATAAGGCTGACGTTTTAGGCTGACCTTGCTTATGTTTTGTAAGTAAACAATATCAGAAAATACTATCACATATGGAGATATTGGTTAGATGATTTTAAAGCATATATAGAACTTTCCTGAAAATGTATTTTGTAAGGTTATTTTGTAGCAACTAAGATTGTAAACTGTACTGGTAAATACTGGCACTGTAAACCGCACAAGGCGGTCTCGTTCATTTGGCACGACAAAGATGCAACGATGGCACAAAATAATTAGGTATTTATGTTATAGCAAAATGGTGTGTCCGTTAGTATGTAGTTAACAAAATAAAATATGCATCTATGTACTGTTTTATATTTTTAAAGAAATGTGCAGCAATTTTTTCGTATTTCTCAACCAGAGGCGGGTTGCTGACGTCCAAAAAGCAACCAACGGAACTTTTTGATCCTTTTTCTCAAAAGTCTATCAAAACCTTTAGGAAAATAATCCGTACCTTTTTCATGCTTCAGTTAACTAAGAGCTTGGTAGATTCCCACCCACCTCTTACTTATCTTACCTATCCTCTCTAACAAAGTCTGCATACTTTGTGACGTCAGAGAGTATTTTAGGAGAAAATATCGTGACTTGCATGCTGTATATGTAACTATAGATGTATGACAAGATAGTGGTTTCATTCACATTAATCTCTAGGTAAAAATAGTTCCCGTACCCGTCCCGTACCCTATAAAGTGCTCAAAATATTCTATCACCGTCTACCTACTGTCCTCATATACCCCTAGGTAACCATTTTAATCGATTTACTATAACTGGCGGTTGACAATATTACAGATTGAATTTTGACATTAGTTAGCTTCATAATAATCAAACTTATTAAAATTGCTTTTATAAAAATATGGTTCGAAATCCACCTACAGTCATTTTACTTTTGTCTCAATAAAAAATGTTAGTGAAAATCCCATATAAGGAGAAAAAAAATCCTTTACCATATAGTGAGAACACAACCTTACATTCAACAACGATTTAGAAAACAAATAAAATTGATACCGCAATAGAGACTCCTATCTGCATTTTAACATTTTGCACAAAATGAAAACTGAATTGAACCGTTCAATTCAATTTAGGAAAGCAACAATGTAGTAAAATGCAGTTTATGATCGTCTCAATATTATTGCTCACTGCAGACTTTGGCTTGATTAAAATACTTTCAATAAAAGCTGATTTCAATAAATAACTTAAATAATGGAATTTTAAATTAAAATGCAGAAGTAGTTATAAAAATGCACAGATTTTTCAACACAAAGACTTAGTAATATTAAGACAAAAAGATATTTATTTAAGACAAAAAGTGAACCATTAGGGAAGCTATGACTCAATAAATTGGTGAAAAGATAAAATTAATAAGTCTCCAAAAACAGAAATAAAGATTTCATCGACGTAAAATGGACCCAAGAAAAACTCAAATAGAAATAAAATTGTCCTCTCTCAACCTTTCTTGTATTAACTTCTTCGTCTTCTTATAACTTAGACCAACCACACATTACTATAACAGGGGAAGATTCCTCCCCTGCAGTACTAAACCCACCCTTATCTGTCCCCGTAACTTAGCTCTTCACATTTGATATTCCAGTCACTCGTCAAAATCAATGCATACCCACCACGGAGTAAGAAACAAGACCGGAGATGCCATTATGCAGGTAGGTCACGCGCCTTCTTCTAGGTCAAATACGTACGAAGTCTTACCAAAACGATCAGTTACGAGTGATCTAATGAGGCGTTCGGGTTCTTTGAGGAATCTGTCAACGAGTTTTGGTATTGCAAAAAATACTCGTTTTTAAAAAGGCGTCTTAGGCTGCCTGTCCACCTGGATTGCACAAAATCTCCGCTCCTCAATCCTTTTGGTTAATATTTCTCAGTTTCTCCACTCCGCAGCCTAGCCCCGCTCCGGTGGACAGGCAGCCTAAGAGCGAAGACAGTAATGTTCCTCGCCTCCCACACACCCGCATTTTAATACGCTACTTTCTTAACTTTTGAGATTTACCTTTATGGCACTTCTGCTAGTCATTTTGTTCTCCATGATTCCCAGTCTCCCCAGTGTTCGCAGGGGTCCCGCAAGGCAGCATGTTTGGTCCAACGCTTATTATCGTACTAACCGCTGTGACAAGACTTTGCACTCAAGTGTATTGAGTTTGTATGACGTGTTATGATATTGTTGTGTAGCTGTAGGTCAGTGACCTGTCCTCTTTTGCTATTTTCAGTAAGTGATAGTTCGTGTTAGTTGTGAAAAGGATTATCTTAGATAAGTTGGAGTGCAAAAAGTAATTTTAGAAGCTATTGAGTTCAAGGTGAAGAAACTTTTTTTTTTTTTTTTTAACGACGTAAAAAATCATCAAATGACCCCTCCCGCTGTGGGTTAGCAGCGGTGAGGGAGTGTCAGACTCTTACTAACTAAAAGCCGTCGTGTTCCGTCGTAGGCCTTCTTATGTGCTAGGGCCGCGGTACCTCTTTCGAACAAGAAGGTGAAGAAACTAGATTAGATAGACTTGCTCATACACTAAGAAAAAATCCTAAAATATGTGCTTAATGGTACAAAAAACAATATCAACTAATGTACTCTAACAGGGCTTTTGCGGATTTTGTGCGATTCCGAACGGCAAAACATCTGTTATTTTATAATAATGACGTCCTAGGCTGTTCTCATATAAGGAAATCAGCCACCTGAGCAGGACATACACATAATAGTGCATAAGCATTTGAGCATAAACAAGTGCATTCCTTCACTTTGATAGCCCGATAGGACGGCAATCCGACACGACCGGAGAGAGATCAGGCGCAGGACCGACATTAACGTGCTCTCCGATGCACGGTAATTCGCTGTTGATTTAAGTGTCTACCACCATGACCTATTATGAAAATAAGGACGTGAACAAACTAATGTATTTTCATTGTACTATAAAAATCGTAATTGTTGTTTATAGATCAATTATCTAGTCTAGTGTAATGGACGCACGAAGACCATTAGTTGTTATCATCATTAATTTTCTCAGATTATAAAGAAGGCTCTTTCAAGTCACTGGCCTATCACAAAGAAGTTTAGGTACACAATAGACTTTCTCGATGATGAAGTGAAAAATACTGAGATAAAAAATACTAAAAAAAAGACTTGTCTCATATTCCTGCATATTAAATTAGTTTTACCCGTATCATTTATATCTAAACCGGATAGAAAGATTATATAATCTTCTTATCTTATCTTCTTATATATAAAAATGAATTGCTGTTCGTTAGTCTCACTAAAACTCGAGAATGGCTGGACCGATTTGGCTTTTTTTGGTTTTAAAATGTTTGTAGAGTTCCAGGGAAGGTTTAAATGATACGAAGTTCGCGGGATCAGCTGGTCTTATATATAAAAATGAATTGCTGTTCGTTAGTCTCACTAAAACTCGAGATTAACTGGACCGATTTAGCTAATTTTGGTTTTAAAATGTTTGTAGAGTTCCAGGGAAGGTTTAAACGATACGAAGTTCGCGGGATCAGCTAGTCTCTATATATATAAAAATGAATTGCTGTTCGTTAGTGTCGCTAAAGCTCGAGAACGGCTGGGCCGATTGAGCTGATTTTAGTTTTAAAATGTTTGTCGTAGTCCAGGGTAGGTCTAAACGGTGAGCAAATAAGGAAAAAAAAATTGCGAGTAAGATTCCCGGGACGGGAGTGATTAGACAAAAACCAACTTACCGAATGTCGCAGAACCACAAAAGTAAAGTACTAGGACAGCATAATTCACCTTAGTAAAGTATACCAATAACGAAATTTCGATGCAACTGCTCATCATGTACCAGGGTAGCATAACTTATATGAGTATACCAATACCAAGTGTAGGTAGACGCTACTGCTCACCATGTACCAGAGCGGCAAAAAATACACCGGGCGCGGGTAATACCGCGGGGAACGGCTAGTTGATTATATAATATTTTTATCTGAGAAACATGTTTGACATTTTGACAGGTTTTGTATTAAATATGTCAGTAAGTAAGTAATGACTGAAAACTTTGCCTTTAGTTATCACAGATAGACAGAATCACTTCCGTATGTAAGTTGTAAAAATGAGTAAGGATGATATAACGTCCCCAATTATGAACGGACCACGCAATTAATCCCTACCCATGAGTGTGAAACGAGCTCTTAATTTATTGACGACAATACTTAAAGCTTAATTATCATATTGAGCTTTAATTATCGACATCAATAACACTTTGACAGAGCTTACATATAATTAAGTAGGAAAAATAAAATAGTCCTCATCTTTCTGAATCCAAAAAGTGATAGGTATTGCAGTAGTTTTCAAATTGAGATTAACTAAAGTACTTAAACCAAAACATAGAGACAGATGTGTTAAGTATATAGCCACTTTTTATTGAAACAGACTCACACAAAAAAACTAAGCAATACCGCAGTACAGAGGTAGTTCAATTATAAATCAAAACAGAATAGAGAGAGATCAAACGAAAGTTAATAAATTCTAATTAAAATCACAGTTAATAAAATGCAGAAAAAGTAATAATTATTATCTATTCCATGACTTATTAAACGTAGCCAAGTTAATTATAATAAACGTTTCTCTCTTTATTAAGTCTAACTTAACAGTGAATTAATTTATGAAAAAACAATTAACTGAATCAGAGCTGCTTTGGATTTTATTGTTTTATTAGCTCCACATAAGTTAGATATCTCTAAACGTTGAATGTAATATTTAGCTGTTTATTCTTAAGTACCTTAAATAGTTATTTAAAGCTATAAATTATTATGAGTAAATTCTCTTTTGTTGTGCTTTATCGTCGTAACTTAAAGTAAAAACAAATTACCAACTGTCACCGACAGTAAAGTTTCTGAAAGTAACTAAACAAATAATTTAATGTATTAATGTAGCTCTGAAACTATTTAGACGCATATATTGAAAACAATGTATATAACAAACACCCACATACAAACAATGTACACTACTACACATCCCTACTAATATTATAAATGCGAAAGTAACTGTCTGTAAGTCAGTCTGTTACCCTTTCACGTCTAAACCACTGAACTGATTTTAAATTTGGTACAGAGATAGATTTGACCTTGAGAAAGAACATAGCATACCCCGGACTTTTGTAGAATTCTCTTGGAAACGCCATATAACCAAACTCTACGCGTGCGAAGCCGCGGGTGGAAGCTAGTACAAATATAAACAAGTGACAACCTTCTGAAAGCTTTCGCGTTCACAAATTATCGGCAAAGTCCCAACATATTACTGAACCGCGGTCGTCCAAAAAGTTACGACAAAAACGCAATAATATTCCGTCGCTCAACAAATTCCGGGATGCGGGATTGCCGACGGGATCCCGGCAAAAACGGGATAACATTATGTGGCTTGTCTATTGAGATTTACGTTTAAATTGTAGTCTGATAGGGCTGGCGCGGAATAAAGATATAGGGATAAAGAAGATAAGAAATATGTACTGTATTTTCTAATTTTTTATCTGCTTAAAGATTTATAGCTATAATTTTTCATACAAAAATGATAAGAACATAATTGTAATCTATATTTCTATGGTAATGGTAATATTATATAAAAAAGAAGAAACATTATTTGTTTGTTTGTACCCTGAAAACTCCGAAACTACCAATTTGAAAAATTATTTTACCGTTGGAAAGCTACACTGTTCTTGAGTAACATAGGCTATATTTTATCTCGGTACTGTCAGTTAACCACAAGACGCGGGTAAAACCTCAGGAAAACAGCTAGTTAAGAATGGCTTATGTTTAACTGATCACCAGATATAGTAACAAACAGCAGACAAAAATAGTAAATGATCACCAAAATGAAACTCGCATTTTAATGTAAAACTATCACCAAAGTTTTAACACTTTGCTATCCTATTTAAGTGAAATTACTCCAAAATAAATCATGCGCAAGCCAAAAATAGTAAATGATCACCAAAATTAAACCACCATTTTAAAGTAAGATTATAACCAAAGTTTTTAAATTCTGCTATCCTATTTAAGCAAAATGAGTCCAAAAAAATCATTGTTATCCCAAAAGTAGTAAATGATCACCAAAAGTAGTAAATGATCACCAAAAAAGTTTTTACATCTTGCTATCCTGTTTAAGTAAACTGACTCCAAAAAAATAAGTTCGGCCTGATAAAATAAATGTAGTAACATTATGGGGACCCTTTTCCTGCACTAGCGTGGAAAATTGTCTATTGCCTGCCTCTAAACAGTGCGATAAGAGTGTATTGAGAAACACATTCTTCTTCTTCTTTCTCCTGCCCTGTTCCCAACTTTACTTGGCGTCGGCGCAATATGTCATTTTCTTCCATTTTCCCCTGTCACTCACGCATGCATTGCAAGCCGGACACATAACTTAATATGGCATCATAATACTTTATTTGGTAATAAGCCTACATTTTATGGCAATCACAGTGACTTATTTAGGCAAAAATAATACATTAATTTGGTCGTCAAGAGTTGGTGATCATTTACTGGTGGTCGAATACAATTTAAAGTGAAGTCGTGACTAAAATAGCTGGTACTATTACATTTTTAGACTTTATTTTTCTGGTGTTCAGTAGATATTTCTGGTTGCAAAACTTAGGGTATCAAAGCATTTTATGGTGGTCATTATATTTGTTCCCGTTAAGAATATAATGCTTTGCAAATTTCTGGATAAATATTTATTATTTTTCAAAAAGACAGTGAAAAACTTTCAACAAGTTTTTTATTTTACATATTTGCAATTTATTGCATTATGCAAAAGACACAATCTTTGTTACAAATAATTTTCCTCCGAAACTTTTTCAAAAGCTATGCTTTATAAACTGCGGTCGCAGCAACAAAAATATAAAATAAAACAAAAGACACAAGTTCCATAAAAACAACAATTATTCTTCCTGCTTTATGTCAGTTGAGAAAATGTTAATCTTTAAATGTGAAAGTTCAGAAGTGAGATATTCTCAGAAAATATATTATGAAGAGAAGGAGTAAAAAAGGGTTTGCGCAAACCGTTGGCGGCAAAAAGTGTGAAACTTTATCCGATATTATGTTCTCAGTAATATTAAATGAAGATACGTAGAAGTTATGTTTTGAACTTTGTGCGTATTTATTGTAGAAATGTGTGCCCCGTTTATCTAGAATTGTGAAACAATATGAAATTGAAATCAGTAAAAATCTAAAGCAGTTCATGAAGTAACAAAAACTAAAAACAATATTCAATTAGCGATTCAATCCTCAATGGGAAAGATTTAACCATAAAAAAAATATTAGAATATCAACGCAGAGTTTTCATATAAATAAGTTGATTTATATTATGCAACTGTCCTAAATTTATTTCCAGCAGTGAACATACAAGATCAGTTATGCATTTTCGTATCAACTCTAAGCTAAGCTCCAGAGACCAGTTCTCATCCACTAACCTATGCATTCACCTGGAAGTGACAACGCCAACCCTATCTAGACAATTCCTATGAAAACACGACGTGAAACAATCCCCAACCACAGCTTAAATATACTCTCTTGTAAACAGTTGTGAAGCTACGTACTAAAGGCACACACTTACGTGGTAACACACTTACGTATCGTGTCGTGGCGTGACGCGCCAGGAGCCATGTGCTCGCATGTGCTCGACACTCAGTACTGACAGCACCGGTAAAAGCTCGTCGATGCACATGTGTGTATGAGTGACATTTTCACGAACGCTAGTACGCAGCTTCACAACTGTACATCTTTATTCTGTGCTGCAACCCTGGTAACTATCATTGCCAAGATAAAAAGGACTTTATGACCCTTTTTATAGAGCACATAACCGTTTGCAGGGTAGATCCCAGCCAGAACAAACCTTTTGAGTAATTTTTGTTTAACAGCAGTCATAGAAGCTAATTGCAGAAAAAAACTACTGTAAATAGCTGATATGGCGCTTACTCAGACGTTATTCAAGCAATTTGGGCACAAAATATACTGCTATTAGCTGTGTAATAGCAACGTAAAAGATGAATATTTTTTGAATAATTGTACGACAAGCTGAATATCTTCTACATAAAAAGATTTTGTTCTTTAACACAAGTATTACAGCTCTTTTAGCCAGATGATGAGTGAATGATGAATGAACATATTATAATTGACTGAGTCCTTCAAAGCTCAGATATTCAGATCATACACAGCGTTTAGCTTATTTCAGGTATATTTTAGCAAGAAGTTGATCAAATTAAATATTGACAAATCCGAACAGAGTTATACATATGCGTTAGGGTGTCCCAAGACATAAGGGGGAATTTTTTTTTCTCGAATTCAAATACGCATACCCTCTAATTTTTTTCGGTTTGACCTCATTATCTCCTATAATAAATATTATCTCGATCAGACAGTGGTAACCCGTGCCGACTTAATGCCAAAGTTTCACATGAAAATTTGTACTGACTTACTATGGAGAAATTTAGATCTTAATTATTATTACTAAAAATAAACCTTGAATACATCCAAATAATGTTTTATCTTCTCATATACATTGAAAAATAATATCATTGTTAAAATTTTCATTTTAAAGTAGTTTTTTTTTTTACAGTCAGGATAAATTTTCCGATGTTCTAGGACTGTACCTAACAATAATTGTTTTTGTTCCTCATCTACTGTGATTAATCAATAAAAGTCTTGCATGAACTTCACCGATGTTTCGGCCACATCGTTCACTAACTCTCAGTGCTGAAACTTTGGCTTTTTGATACGAAGCATTATTTGACTAGAAGGCAGGACACATTCATGTAGAAAACTGTCATTATATTTTAAGGCGATCGATCAAAGATCTCGCTTTTTGCTGAAATGAAGTTAGAGGTGATTTTGTCATACAACGTACCGTAAAGATCTTCTTTTGAAAAAAAAATTTAACCAAAGACAAAATAACCCCTGAAAAACGATACATCCAATCGTTTTTCAAGAGTTATTTTCCTTTGCTCCTCTAAGGCAGGCGCTTTCTGTAACTAACTGTAGGCCGGCTGCTCTCCTGGCTGTCATTTGACATCTTGGACAGTCGTTTTGGGTAGTCAGAAGCCAATAAGTCTGACACTAGTCTTATCAAAGGGATATTGGGTTGCTGGGTAACTGGGTTGAGAAGTCAGATAGGCAGTCGCTCCTTGTACAACTCTAGTACTCAGCTGAATCCGGCAAGACTGAAAGCCGACCCCAACATAGTTCGGATAAGGCTCGGGACATGATGATTTATTCTTATTAATCAAAATCAAATAAATTACATATCTAAGTTGCTGAAAAAGTCGTGATAGCGTTGTTTAAAAACGTCTTGTGTATTTTGTCCCTCCAAACTTGATACAAGGTGACGAGTTTCGTCACACAATTAGGCAAAGATTTAGTTGGAATACGCGCCTTTTCCCAGTAGATAATATAATGCATTCACGACTAGTAAGATTTACGTTTTCATTCACAATTAAATTAATTTCCCGAATATCACAACACAGTATACAACAAAGTCGCTTTTTCTGTCCCCGTGTCCCGTTGTAAGCTTGCCTAATTCTTTTGAACTACGCAACCGATTTTCATGCGGTTTTCTCTAATAGATAGAGTGATTAAAGAGGAAGGTTTACATGTATAATAACACACATTAAATAGTGCAGAAATACTGTTATTCCGTGCGAAGCCGGAGCGGGTCGCTAGTTGTACTATGAAACTGCCAGAACTTGTCCATTAGACGGAAGTTTTGAGCCCGTCATTTGATGCTTTAGGTCCCCTAATTAAAAAAAAACTCTTTTTATAACTGCTTAAGTCTAGTGACATGTTGGCTGTTTGAAAACAATGATTCGATCACTAAATAACATGAAATCACAAGCACATCGACGAGTTAGATCGCGTTAGTCTTAGAGAGCAAGTATGACATACATTCAAATGTAAGTCGGCACGGGTTACCGTGGTCCTACCGCCATAAAATTTTATTTATAATAGTTTTGGACCAAAAGGAAAAAAATAGGAGGGTATGCGTTAAAAAAAAATGACTTTGATTTTTTTGGGACACACTAATATGCGTAGTATAATATTTTACCTATCGTAAATTTTACCCTTATTTAGGTTTGATGAAAGAAATTGTAGGTGCGCATGCAACTTTACCGTGTATATATATATATATTTCGTGTAAATTTTTCACGCGCTTCCTGATAAGCCGGGTTTTGAAGAAATAAACAACATTTCTTCTAGTTATGTTTTTTACGTGTAAAATATTTTTTTAGTTTATTTCAATGTAAGGGTTCAAAAATAACCATGTAAAGCTTTTTTAAGAATATTATATTTATTTCGTTATTAAACTTGAGTATTTGAGTATAAAATTCCACATCATTATAATTAGGTTATGTTGTTCGATAATGGCGACGCACATCTAAATATATAAAACTCAAAGGTGACTGACTGACTGACTGACTGACATAGTGATCTATCAACGCACAGCTGAAACCACTGGACGGATCGGGCTGAAATTTGGCATGGAGGTAGATGTTATGACGTAGGCATCCGCTAAGAAAGGATTTTGATCAATTCTTCCCCCAAGGGGATAAAATAGGGGATGAAAGTTTGTATGAAACTTTGTCAATTTTAAACCGATCGGACTGAGACTTTGCATGCATAAAGCTACTATGGCGTAGGCAACCCTTAAGAAAGGATTTTGATAAATTCCATCCCTAAGGGGATAAAATAGGGGATGAAAGTTTGTATACATCTTCTTAGATTTGTACACGCTAATCTTCCGAACTACTGAACGGATTTCAATGATTCTTTCTTTGTTGTATCAGTATTAAGCCTGGTCAACATATAGGCTATAATTTATCTTCGAAACTTGAAGACCTGATGCAGAACTCTTACAGACCAACAAAACTATTAGAGATACAAAAATGGTGCCATGGCAAAAATTGTTTCATGTGATGAGCATTTTCAGCTGAGATAATAAATTTTAAGATCTGGAACACCTGATGTGGAACCCCAAGAGCCCAGCTTCTCTATATCATATACAGGTATGACGTTTTAGCAAAAGTTGTTCAATTTGATAAGCACTTTCTATTGACTTACACAAATTGAAGATCTAAAACACCTGATGTGGAACTCCAGGGGCCCAGCTAGACTATAGCTTAAAGAGGTATGACGTTTTAGCAAAAGTTGTTCAATCTGATAAGCACTCTCTGTTGACTTATAAAAATTGAACCACACCTACACCTGATGTGGAACTCCAGGAGCCCAGCTAGACTATAGCATATGAAGATATGACGTTTTAGCAAAAGTGGTTTAATCTGATGCACTCTCTATTGACGTATAAACATCGAAAATCTGGAACACCTGATGTGGAACTTCAGGAGCAATACTACACTTGAAATGTATAGAAATGAATGTTATGAAATAGGTATGGTGAATCAAAAAAGTAATTAGTCCGTCTTTTAGACACGTATTTTTCTTTTCTCTCTCTCACAAACAAATAATAACAAAGATACCACAACGCTTGAATTCACTGATTAGTACAAATTTTACATACCTAGACGTGGCGTCACGAGCCCCCACTCTCCGACTTTGTTGCGTTATATCTCATTATTATATTGTATGTCTCTTCCAGGCCTCGGGACTATAGAATGCCAAGAATGTTCAATGACAGCCGGAACCTACAGTTTAACATCCCCTCCAAATGACGGTCATTGGTATCCAAAATATACGTAGAAAGTACATATGAACTTAGAAAAGTTGCATTGGCAGGCACTTGCCAGACCTGGAATCAAAGACGCACGCTCATACTTGAGAGATTGGTTCTCTACCCACTAAACCACCACGACTTCCACTAAGACACCACGACTTTGTCATCTATTTAATGTTTTTTTACGTAATAATACTTGTGTAATATTTTTGCCACACACAAATGCGGACTAATTAGAATCACTACTTTTATCCCTATGGTCACGTCTATTGCGGTTCAGTTCTCAGCGTTTTGTTTAGTCTGCTGTGCTTTTGCTGTTAAAGTACAAAAATTAAGTATATAGAACGTTTCTCTTCGGTCCCTTAAAATTCAATATCAGACTATTTAGATCTTTGATTTTGCTGACCCCGTAGTCGCTGGCATAAGGGACAGGATCCGCGTACGAAGTCGCGGGCAACAGCTAGTTCTGAATAAAATCTGATTGCACAGTGGCTTACCGTCTAATGTATGCATAACAGACCATAAGTGTCCACTTATTAAGTTGTGCTCTGGTTAAAAGTGGACTGCATTAAACATTTTTCGACAACTGTTCTATAATAACACACATTCGTACTGTAAATCAAACAATTAGGATTCAGTCATATAATAATAAAAACCCACATTATAGGAAAGCTATAATATTTTTTCTTTTTAGTTCTTATCAAATTCAGATAATTATAGAAGATTCCGATGAATTGAGAACCTCATTCTTTTAGAAGTCGGTTAAAAAAATATTACGATACGAAAAATTACATACTTAATTATAACTAATCATTGTAGTACAGAATTCATAAATAGTACGATACAAATAAATAAGCATAGTAGGTACTATATACCTACTACAAACGTGCGATGCATTTTCACGTAGTGACCCTACAAAACTGTCAGCCGGTTCAATGCTGACTAGACATGGGCGCCGCGCCGGCGTCGCCACGCCGCGAAACCCCCGCGCGCCGCCGCCGCCGCCGACATTAGCTGCGCGGCGTGAGTTAGGTTAAGACGTGCCATTTTGTTCGCGATTGTTTAGGCAATATTCTTCTTCCTCCGAGCCTTTTTCCCAACCATGTTGGGGTCGGCTTCCAGTCTAACCGGATGTAACTGAGTACCAGTGCTTTACAAGAAGCGACTGCCTATCTGAATGAAACGGACACTTCAGTTTCTTTAAATATTAATAGTTCTTCATCAATTTTGAGTAAACTATCCAAAAAACATAGTGCTGTTGGTCATGGAATCGAAGATCATCCATTAGATCAAGAATGTTGGCAATATCTTGCTTCTGCTATTGGGGATCGACCCATTTCCAAAATGCGGACCTTCCATCATTTTGGAATGAGAAGAAGACAAAATTTCCATGGCTGTCTACATTTGCAAGGGCTCTGCTGCCCGCTACAAGTACTCGAGCCATCATCATCTTCCTGCCCTATTCCCAAGTCATTTGGAGTCGGCGCAACATGTCTTTTCTTCCATTCCTCTCTGTCAGACATACTTACATCCACTCCCTTCTGTTTCATGTCCCTCTCAGGCAATCAATCCATCTTTTCCTCGGTCTACTCAACACACTCTTTGTGGCATGCGTTTCACACCGTCTCATCACATGCCCATACCACGACAAACGTTGACCTCTCATTTTTTCTGCCACTGACGCTACTTTCAGGCTTCCTCTGATATACTCATTCCTGACTTTGTCCATTCTGTTAACCCCACACATCCATCTCAACATTCTCATCTTTGCTACATGCACTCTATTCTCATCCTTTTTTTTCAATGCCCAACACTCTGATCCATACAGGACGACAGGTCTTATTACGGATTTGTAAATTTTGCCCTTCAGTTTGAGGGGCATCCGTGGGTCATAAATAGTGCTAGTTACCTGTCGCCACTGCATCCATCCAGAATTGATCCGATGCATCACGTCCCTGTCTACCTCACCGTCACTTTGGACAAGTGAACCAAGGTACCGGAAGTGGGGCAGACTGATAGGGGCATGCCGGCTAGGGTTATGGTCATGGGTCTTGATATACTCGCAACACAGACCCCTTGTTATGGAAGTGGCGTTTACAATAAAGTCAATAAAGGGCAAAGAAAAGTTACCTCCAAACATAAAATGGCACAGGTTGGAAAGGGCCGATTTGGCGGAAGAATTTAGAAATGCGGTGGTAGATAAGATGATTGAAATGGCAAATATGAATAAAAAGGAGTGTAAATGAGCGTTGGAGGGAAATGGCAATGACTATAAGGATGACAGTAAGAATAATTTTAGGAGAATCGAAAGGAATTGCAAATCTGTTAATTTTTGAAGTTTTTTTTTATCATACATATATCTCATCCACGCCGCCGGCGTCACGCCGCCGCTGTGTCAAATTCATCAGCGCGCCGCCGCCGCAAAATTCTGGGGCGGCGCCCATGTCTAGCTGACTAACTTTCCAGAACAGCTCTTCTAGCTTAAAAATGTCTAAGTACTTCTCATGAATACGCAGCAAACTTCTGCATCAGAATCAGTTAATATTGCTTTAACTACAGTTAGCTGCACATGACGGTAATTTCGTACTCAAAGCGTCATAAAGTAGTTACAACAGCTATCTTTATTTCTGTTAAGTTACTATATGCTTCATAACAGAAACAACGCCTATTTTATACAGCAGCTGAATAACTGTCAAGGTGTAGTGTGTAATACAACTAAAAAAAACAGAATACAGCTTATCCAGTATCATGCTTGATAATGGAATTTTATACCAATGTTATACAAAAGATTACACGAACTCTTGAGTAGCAGGTCTTTTTATGATGATTATTCAGTTTGAAGAAATAAAATCCGCAAATTACTAAACTAATTCAGCTGATAGCATTATTATAGCAAGAAATAACTTTAATACATAATTTGGTAATACACTCAGCTTATATTCATATATAATAAAGCTTAACCCTGCATAGAGTTAAATTCTTGGCCAGTTATCTGACTTGTGTGCTGCCTGGGATGGCATTGAACATGGAATTTAGAACGCCTATTTAGCTGAGCGGATAATTCTACGGGTTGATTTTGTACGCCCCATTGACTTAGTCACAGGAGAATTAAGGGAGGAATTAGCTAATGGGTAGTAATGCTCTTACTTTGCTTGTTTTCATAAAACCACAAAGGTAATAAATATAGGAAGCAATTGTTCGAGAAATTAACTGGACAGCGAAAGAAAGTTTCCGTAAAATCTTTTAAATACTGCCCAAAGCATGGACAAACTTCCAAGTTTAAAATATGTATATGGTATATGTATAAATATGTATACCAGTTAACCCAGTCCTACAGTGAGTGGCACCAATTAACGACAACCATTTTCGCGAACGCGAACCATTTTCAATTATCAAGTCGCCGATTTGACATCAATTGCGGACATACAAGACATAAAATGTTATAAAAAAAAATGTAGCATTAATACCGCGAGACATAATTTATTTTTATCTTTACAATTTAATGGTGCAACTCACCCTAGAAGAGCTGAAAGGAAAGATTTTTTAAAGGTTGTACACTAAATCCCTGAACACCAGTCTCTTTATTCTTTCACAACTCTATTTTTACGAGTGCAATGTCCCTAAAAGGTCAACAGCAAAAAGTCACAATCTAATCCGTACAAACACAGTCATAGTCGAGTGTAAAAACAGTCACGAGTTGAACCGTAACAAACACATACAGACCAACTAACTAAACTTCAACAGTATTAACAGCAAATACCTGACCGTGACTGTTTTGAACATGGAGAACTAAATGACTAGCGGAGATGTCATAACGCAAAATCTACTAAGAAAGTAGTGCGCCAAAATGCGGGTGTTCGTGGCGGGACGAGTAACGTTCCATCCTTACACGCCTTCTATTTAAAAAAAAATCATCAATCAACCAAGACAAATCTTTGACGGATTGATTTGACGAGGAACCAGAACGTTTCGTTAGGTTTAGTAACTGATCACGCCTGCAGTTCGTTGCTCGACCTACAAGAAGGGGTCTGATTTACCCTGCTTATGGTATCTCCGCTATATTTCCTTCTTCCGTGGTTTTCAACACGTTGACCATGCTATTGTTTCACGCAGCTCTCTGAAACTTTGATGAAGGCCCCGTACGGGTCTATGAAAAATTTACGCCTGTTGCCGCCTGATACGAGAATAACTTTGAAAGTATTGAAAATGTCAACCGCAGTTGACGACAATAGAGAGTGTATCACAACTCGGTGTGCGAGTATTTGTATGTTTGACTACTCCTTGTCAATATTATATTTTTTGACGCCTTTTAGATATAGTGTATATATATTTTTTTTTTTTTGTTCTACTAGGATAGTTTTTTTTTGTGTTGTAAATATCTGTGGAAATTAAGTGACATTGAGAAATAAATAAATATTATAAATGTGAAAGTCGAAGAGAGATAAAACTGGGTTCTGGAAGGAGTTTCCTCGGTATGTGGATAGAACCGAGGGTAACAGAAAGCATATTTAGCTTTATAAATCACTAGCTTCTGCCCGCGACTTCGTCTGCGTGAGCAATATAGAATTTCCAATTTCGTTTATTTAATCATTCATTGCTCAACCCCCGTAGGTGATAGCGTGATAATATATAGCCTATGTGTTGAACCGGCCCCCAGGTAATAGTCATGCAAAGTTTGATTTAAATCGATGCAGTACTTTTTGAGTTTATTCGGGACAAACATACAGACATACAGACAAAAATTCTAAAAACTACATGTTTGGGTTCAGAATCGATTATGGATCACCCCCCAAGTATTCTTTAAAAAAAATATTCAATGTACAGTTTTGACTTTCCTATCATTTTATTATATGTATAGATATAGAATATAGATATAGATAAAATGATTAATATTATGATTATTTTTACTCTACATTAAGAGTTATGCCTCATGGATGAGAAATAAAAAAACAAAATTCTCTCGCACACTAGCGCAAATGCAACTGAAACTTTTATTTACAAAAAATATCAATGGTCTTTGTTAATTCCGTTATATTTCAGGGTAGACACGTGTAACTGACAATTCGTGTTATCGGGGTTGATAACTAGCTGTTGGAATTCAGGCACTAACGCCTACCACATAGTCTAGTGTTACTGAAATAACCATTCAGAACCGCAAAGCGTTGTCCGGGAAACCAAAATTCATTGAACACTTCATAATACACGTGTATTCCCGATATCAATTTAAGGCGAGGAAGTGGTCAACAATAATTCCATAACCGGCACGCGCATCTAAGGCGCCAAAAGGGGTCGGAGCGTCTGAGCGGGGCGAGGATAACAATACGCGCGCTAGCTTATAACTAAAAGTCGTAAGCGACAAAATGGTTTTGTAATTTTAATATTTAGAAATGATAATTTAATAAAAATTCCTACTACCATTTTAAAGAGTATGTATATACTCAACTACTAAAAAAGTTAAGAGGCTTAAATCGGTCCCGTTTGCCCATAATATGTGAATCTCTTTTTAAAAAGAGGTATGTTTGATATATTTTTCTCTGTTATAAAAGTTACCTAATCATGTTTCTACAACTAACAAAATAAGGCTTATATCATGAACTTTCAGGTAACCAAGTTGTATTTTGATCCGTTTTGTATTTACTGAGAAAAATTGACATCCTTGGCGCCAAAAATTCCAATTCGTCCTCTTAACAAGATGTAGGCAGTTTATTTTACATGAAATTCACGCGTTTAAATATATGTTTATAGATAGGTTTCACTCGCTTTCCGAGGGCACTTTACCTAACGTACCCGGATAAGTATTCAATTTTTTGTTATTTTGATATTTCAGTTACATTATCGAAAAATGTCATCCAATCGGCTGTTACTTCAGTACTCATAAACTTTCGCTTTTAATATTATTAGAGTGATGTATCATTTAAATTGCTCATACTTTTCTTTTAATATTAATATCAATAACTAAATACGAGTGTTACAGTAAACTATAAACAAAGTAATTTCCAAAGACGGCTGATGTAATTTCAGTCTGTATTTTAGTACACAATAAGGGGGATTGCCTGTGAAATGACATAGATCTGGCAATATCAAGGTTTGTATGGAATGAATATTATGTGACTTCGTTTGCTTCTTGCCCAAGGTCGAGCATAAAAATGTATGTAATGTCAGGCATACTTTGATTAAGATTTTATGAATATGAGGGCACATGTGGACTGTAAGTAAATGTATTAACATACCTCTCTCGCTCTTAGATTAAAGAATGAATTCATTGACTCATAACCATAATAAACAAAATGTCAAAAGTAAACTGACTAATAAATTTTTCAAATCCGGCCGGCTGTTTCTAAGATGACACCATTCACCCAAATTAACCAACTCGTCAACTTTATCATATTAATACCCAAAGATAGAAGCAGTAGGCCGTTCCAGTAAGCCGTTGGTTCCCTCGGGACTTGAATGAAGCCGTGGGCAGAAACTAGTTTACAAATAAAGCCCAAAAATACTAGATAAAGGTCAATAGAGAAAACAAAAATCCCCAGAGAAAACACCGAGTGTACCTGAACCCGATTTTCATTAGAACTCATTAGTAAGTTCTAAGCTCATTAACTGGGTTCGTAACTTAGTTATAAATACACGAATTGTTTGATTAACTATGCTCCTAAGGGTTTAGAAGGCGTTTGGGAATTAATGGTACCTGTTTAGTGAGTAGGTAATATAGCTCTAGTCCCGTGAGAAGGTAATCTATAACTTAACATATAAAAAGTGATTGTAGATATCTGGCTAGCATTTAAACATCTTTGGCAGTCGTTACGTAATAATTAGTTGCGAGTAAGTCCGACTACCAGTCTTTCCTAGAGGTATTGGGTTACCCGAATAAATGAGTTGAGGAGGCCAGAAAGGCAGGCTGGAAGCCGACACCAACATAACTGCATAATACCCCAACTACTTTCCCAAATGGAAAAGGCTTGGCAGATGATCTCTGACTGAACTCTACTGAGTTATTGATGTAAGCACCTGAAGCTCATCGATCTAGTACTAATATATAATATTTTTTAGGCTTTTCATGCCTTAGGTATTTAAATCCTTCGGAATCACTACAATCTATGAAGTGGTCAGGCTCTTAAACCGTGATTGAGCGAAGGCCTACCTCATTA
Organism: Helicoverpa armigera; assembly: GCF_030705265.1. Classification (NCBI taxonomy): domain Eukaryota; kingdom Metazoa; phylum Arthropoda; class Insecta; order Lepidoptera; family Noctuidae; genus Helicoverpa; species Helicoverpa armigera. The sequence continues at coordinate 11,160,746 of NC_087124.1, read as the reverse complement.
ATATTATCTGAAGCACCTTTATCAATAACTGATACTTCCAAATTATTAAGCCGCTATCTATATACTATGACGTTGGTCAATTGACTGCAATACACACGAACTTGTGGATCATTAAGGTCATTGTTTTGAAGGTTCATATAAGTAACTTCTAGGGTGAATTACATATGACAATTAATTTTACGTCACCTTGTACCTAAAACTGGGTAATTACTATCATATCTCCGTCTCTTAGATACCATATATTTCTGCACAAACTTTCAACCAAATAGGTTCATCCATTTTTGTGTAAAAGTGAAACAATATCACTTTCACGTCACCGAATATTTTTAATATCCCACACTGCGTTCACCAACCGTATGCCCAGTGCGGTGAGTATAGGCAAATCTCCCCAAATTGGGGGAAAGACCTTTTTCAGCAGTACATGTTTTTCATCTCATCATCTTCCGAGCCTTTTCCCAATTATGTTGGGGTTGGTTTCCAGTCTAACCAGATGCGGCTGAGTACCAGCGTTTTACAAGGAGCAACTGCCTATCTGACCTCCTCAACCCAGTTACCCGGGCAACCCGATACCCTTTGGTTAGACTGGTGTCAGACTTACTGGCTTCTGACTCCAGTTTAACGTGCCCTCCGAAATGTTTTTCAGCTGTGACTTCAAAAACTGCTGCATAATATGTAATTGTGAACATATTTTTATTTAACCATGTAATTATCACAGAACTTTCCTCGTTAAGACTTTGATAGTAAAAAAGTTTTTCTCATAATCTGTTGTCCCAAGCTGCTGTTTTTACGTCAACGGAGTCTAGACTGTTTACAACATTCTGTCAGATGATTTAATTTATTTTAGTATATTTTTATAAAATAAACACTGTAAATAAATTCTGAAGAAATTCGTTGGTGAAATAGTTATGAACTTTTGATTAAATTACTGAATCGAAATTAAAACAAGGAAGAATTTAGTTCTATGCACATACTTAACTACTGACAAACTCAAATGTATATAATACACTTATTGCTCATTCAATGTTATATTATAATAAAGCTAGAGTATTTAATTCATGTCAAGACCATCTTGACTACAGTGAGTTGAAAATCCTTATCATTAACCTCGCGATGAGAGATTTTATAATTTTCACGATTATTGTTATCTTAATTAAGTATCGAAGCACCTTCAAAATCATAACTATTAAGTCTTATCTTCGAAACCATTCACCATTGAAATGAGCACTATTTAAGTACCTTGTGGACGTTATCAAGAATTCTTAACTTCTATATTTTCTCTGGTAATTGAGCAGGATGCATCACGGCGTAAATTAAGGAAGGCAAGGTAATAAAATCATATTAAAGGGTGCCTAAATATTAAATTGCCTTTCCACACTCCAGCTTAGAGGGCAAAGTCAACCATCATAATTCATAACTTTACTCATTATAATTTGCAGGACTGTTGTACCTCTTTCAGGTAACGTCACAACCTTAGCAGAATTAGAAGTCCCCTCAAACCTAATTACCTACCTACGCAAATACACGATAGGTAACATTTATTCCCTCCTATCAAAAAGGTTATTACCACGCTAAGTCTGTAAATAAACCATAAGTACATATAAACACAAATAACACGATATTCCCTAAAGTATAGATTAACAAAAATAACCTGCGCAGAGGATTAGCAAATAATATGGAGTATCGGAAAAACAAAGTTCCTTACACCTTTCAATTGTTTTTCAAGTGTTTCATTGACAAAGTAAATAGTACTCTAGAGCTTATCTACTACCTTTGTAGGATTTATATAAAGATTGATAATTGGCCGTGCCTCAGAAGGGCGCTGGTTTTAACTAAAATTGCAAGTCATTTCAAAAATGTATTTTTCTATCATTTTTGTTGGTTTATTCCTAAGAACTTATGGTAAGTTGAATTAATATACCTGCCAATTTGTATTTTTTTATTTGTTGAAAATTAAACCTTTTTATTGTATGATGTTTCAACTGACGTATTTTACAGTTAGAACCATATGAAACTTTGATTTTGAGTAACGATGCCGATTATACAGTAAAGTTCCATTCAAATATACTTATTCAGTAGTTATTATTGTATGAAAAGTAACAAACATCCGATTCAACTACATATGACTGAATTGAAAAGCAAACGTCTCGAAAGCGACTTAAATTTCTGATAGTCATAATTCCAAAAACTCGTTATAAGCAGCGACAATTTGCATTCAAACTAATAATTGGAAATACATGATTCATGTTCAAAAATACACATTCACACCTGAATAATTGAATTCATAGAATTAGAATTAGAGTTATAATTATAATTTGCATTAAACTTACAAATGAAGCCAAGATTTCAAAGAATACAATCACGCGTAGGTAGATATTACTGAATTCAATATAAAACATTCATTACATATTATATACCTTATTTTTAGTTTACGCGTGAATAAATAAAAGGAAGAACAAAAATAAAACCTTTCAAAGAATGTTTAATTTTATATGTAATTTTTTATCGTGAAAAAACATTGTACGGTAGACCGCACATCAGTGGTAACTGTCATGCACCTTAACGCAATAGTAATAAGTACGATTTTCCTATAAAGCTGTTACCACTGACCTGAAGTTGACTGTACATACAATAACCACCGGCCTTTACCAGTTTCCATTATATTCGGAGAATCAGAAAGATGAAAGCTTCGAATTGAATTAAATAATTGAAAATATATTTTCGTAACAAATGAATTTTCCTGAATTATTATTCTGGAAAATCGTGACAACTCCAGTGAGAAAAATCGGGATCCATAGATCATTGCACGAATTTTTAATATCAATTGCATGTGGCTGGACTATGCTTATAATTAAAAATATCTATTTCATATTAATTGTTATGTATAAATTCAGAAATAAATTTTCTCAATTTTTATTTATCACACTATTTGCCTAACTTAATGGGTTCGATGGCATTTATAGACGACACTAATTACTTTAATCTAAGTACTTAAAACTTTAAGCAACTTTTAGATGGCCCGCTACTTGCTAAGTAAATCCAAATTGTTATTGATGAGTTGAGCTAATAAGTCTAAGATAAGCTTATTACTTATTTATTACTTTAGAAAGAAAGCCTAAGTTCTGATACATTTTATTTACCAGTCGCCGTTTTAAGTCAACGTAATTATAGTTATTTTTTTCTTGCAGCTAATCTTTGTTAAGTTATCTCAATGCATTTGAAGAGAAGAAAGATCATAATATCTTAAACTAAACGACTGAATTACCCATCTATCAAATTATTTTAAAGATCACTAAGAAAAATGCTCTATAAAAGAATCGTCTTATAATAACTGTACTTACATTTCCACTATCCAATACGTAAATTATTCATCATTCCTCTAGCCACTTACTACCCCATTACTGGTGATCGGCGCAGTTTTATTTTCTTCTTCCAAGCCTTCATTTGTTCTACATCGTTGTTTTACACCATTTCAGTAGTGCACTCTTTGCGCTCAAATGGTTTTTCACACTATCCATTTTATTGTTTCTTAGGTTGTCCTCTTCCTCTAAATCCATCCATATTCACACTAATACTTTTCTCACATAAAACAGGATTGTATTCTTTTTTTTGTACGTAGAACATTTCCAGAATATTCCAAACCACTCTTCTTACAGGTGCATTCCTCCAAGCGCCCGTTCTACCACCTCCAGCATTTCAGTATGAGGTTCCCTACGAACTGCCAGGAGTGCTGGTAATGCCAGACCCTCGTATTGTCGGAGGAGTAGCCGCACCTGAAGGCGGGGTCCCTTACCAGGCATCTTTGAGATCGCTGTTTAATGCTCACTTCTGTGGAGGGTCTGTGCTGAATAATAGATGGGTGTTGACAGCTGCGCATTGTACTGTTGGGTAAGTTTAATTAGGAATTTAGAACGTTATCTTTTTATAACTACTTGATAGGTGCGGTCAGAAATGTAGTGTTTGCAAAAAGTAACACAACGACGCTGAGTGGTAAAGGTACAGTCGGTAATAAAAGTTTATATACACAGTCTAAATTGTAAAAAACCTCAGCACAGTAATATCTCAAATGCGAGAACTCTGTGCAGTGACCTCTCTTGTTATATAACAGTTGCTTATAGGAAATTTAATTCATTTAAAAGTCTCAAGGTATTTTGGTAGTGTTCATGGACTTTTGTCACTGACTTTACCTATGCCTAAGTTTCTCTTTGTTATTACTCCCAAAAAAATCTTCAAATTATGCTACACTAATGGAAGTATTTTAAAAGACTAGCTAAACTCCCCTTCACTCCACAGCCAATCAAAGCGCTCCATGACCGTCACAGTAGGAACCAACAGCCGAATAGACCGTGGTCTCACGTACTCAGTAGACCGGATCATCATCCACGAGCTTTATGATAGCTCCGCTATAAAGAATGATGTCAGCCTGGTCAGGGTCTCCAGGGAGATGCAGTTCAGTGACCTGGTGCAGCCTATACAACTGCCGGAGACGAACACTGATGAAGGAGTGGAAATGATGCTGAGTGGGTGGGGACGACTTTCTGTGAGTATTGGGAAAGTTGGTGTTAGTTAAATATGATGATGAATGATGGTTCATTAGACTGGTAATTTTAGCAGTAAACGTTTTTATAAAATGTACCTCGTCTTAAAAAGAAACAGATTTAGTATTAGGCTTTAACCATCGTCCCAAACAAAGTTAATGGCCTAAACCTAAAGAAAGTTAAGGCCGATTTTAAGACCACATTTTATAATAAGGTGGGGCTGGTCTGCCTATGTTTATGCTATGCTTTGACAGAACGTAAATAATATTCAAAAGCAGGCCAAGACTCGATAAAACCTGCACCAGTTATTTTAAATTGAAAAAGTTTGTAGGTATTCCTTTCTCTCATTGTTTTAAATATGAAAACTGGAAACACTTCATATAATAAATCCATGAAAAGCCACCAAATGGATATAAATACGTAAGTTACGAAAATAAACAATCCTTATATCTCGTGTAAACGGAAGATTTATTTATTAACACTCGAGTCTTCGGGGAAATTAACCGTTTGACATTTATTTCCCTTTAATCCGACGCGAGATTCGAGCCGACAACGTGCAAATTAATATTTTTTTGAAGAGAATTGTATTCGTATATGATGATGTGATTCGAAGCAAAAGCCTTTTGCATTCATTCAGCGTAATTTACTTTTAAAGCGGTGTATTAAGAATGCTTGTGGTTTAAAAATGCATACGAAAATAAATTTGTGATAATTTTGCTTTAATTTTTCTACTATATATAGATTTTACGAAATGTATATCTACATATTTCTAAAAATGAACGTTAGTCTAGTAGTTTGATGTCCCTAATAATATACCGCTGTAGTCAACCACCTTAAAAACCATCTAAGAAGAATTAACTTTTAAAAAGCTATTAACTCTAGTGTTGCAGAGGTGGTCATTTAATCGCTTTCCATCACCCAAAAAAAGAAAGAAAGATCAAAACTCAAGAGGGTCATCTAAAGTTAAAATAACATCGACAACGAAAACCCTTTGACGTCCCAAAAAAAACACACACACAGCCTTAATTTTGGTTTCTTTTCCAACAATATTGCGTAGTTACAGAAAGGGTCAGCCCTTTGCACTATTATTATTCTCGCCACATTCGTTGGGTTCTCTAATTGTGTCATTAGTGATCCGTGGCACCCCTTGACTTGGTAGGGCTGTGGGATACTCAGACATCATTATACGGCCAGTAAACAGATTTTCTATCTTTCTTTTTATGAAGATATCTATGTCAACCACCTTCATTTGTCTTTTAATATCTAATCCTTCCATTTAGTCAAAGCTTCGAAATTCACGAAAACATTTTTTATAGCATCAGAAATGAATATGTTTTACGTTCATAATATTTAATTCTGGCTGATGAAAAACAGCCTTTTAACCGACAGCAAAAAAGGAGGTTCTCTATTTGGAGGACTTGTATGTACTCCTGACTATGAATGTTTGAACGCGATCATTTTACGTTTGGCGAAACCGATTTGGATGCGGTTTTCAGCATAGTATTTGTCGTACTTATGAGAAAGTGTACATTATTGAAGTCAGTTTTTTTTTGTGTTTTAAGCTCTAAAAGTAACCAGGTATTCATTATTTCTACCAAGTTTTACGCGATTTTCCTTTCCCTGGCAACCCTAACTTTAGCTTATGGTGCAAAAACCAACCACGCACCTTCTGCTACTTCACCATTAGAGGGTCATTACTGTTTATCTATTTTGTTACTTCTTTAAGTACTCCATGAGGAAAAAAGTTCATGTGTTCAAGGGCGTTAGAAGTACCAGTAACGTTTTCAATGTTACGTTTCATCAGTATTTTATCTATTCCGTTATTTTTTTAACTGTCTGAAAATTGCTGTTGTCTGGTGATTTACTAAGGAATGGTATTTATTTACTTAGCTTTCATATTATTAATGGCACTACCAGTAACTATTAGAAATAGCAGTAATAAGTATTTGCTTAAAGCCAATTAGTAGTTCTAGGCCTACCTTTATAAAAGTTTGACTTTACTTTATTATTGAATATTTTCCTTCCCTTTTTTTAAATATATGCAATACTAGCTGTTTCCTGCAATTCCATCCGGGTCTTGACGGAACTAATACCAAACTTTTCATAAGAAATTCTCAAAGAACGAATTTCGATATTACGACCAACTGCCTCATTTCTCCATCAAAATAATATCAAACTCCTCATCTTCCACAGTACCCTGGGACATTACCTATCCAGCTGCAGATGATTAACGTGACGTCCCTCAGCGTGGAACATTGCCAGAGCATCTACAAGAGAATCAACCCTGTCTTCAACACGCAGATCTGTTCGCTCACTAAGACTGGAGAAGGAGCTTGTCATGTAAGTGTTTTCTTAATGAAATGAAATGAAATCACTTTTACACGTCAATTTAAGAACGCTGGGGTCGGCATTTCCTAACTGACTGATCCCTGAGAAGAAACGCCGAAACAAAATCAAGGGTCTCTTTTATAGTCCAAAGATGTTATAAATCAAGTAATATTATGTGTGAGTGTCACCATGTACGCGGTTACCAGTTACAAGTTGGTAAAGAGGTCGGTATGTATAATAAGTGTCGTGGCTGCGAAATTGGTTAAAAGGGCCTTTGGCTCACAAAAGTAAGAAGGAACATGGATGGTGACATTCTAGCTAACGTGGTAAGATACTAACCTTACAGAGGTCTTTTGAAGATTTTAAACCTACAAAAAATGGTACAGAACCAATCCTATTCTACCAGCGTCCCCAGAAAAGTACTACTTGGATGGGTTTAAATAGTCTTCTGTCCTTCTCCTGGTTCCAAGCTGCATCCCCGCCAATTTTCATACAAATCGGTTCACTTTTTCGTCTGCTAAGAGATAACTATCGAACAAAAAACTACACCTCTTTAGCTTTTTATATAGATTTCCGTAAGTATTTTTGATCCGGGTATCAGCTTGAACAACAGTTTTCCGTGTGCACACCTAATGACGCAATATCCGAATGTTGTGTTGTTCCCAATCAAGGACGGAAGTTGTATTTCTTTCGCTGTTTTTCTCGATCTTTTATAGTTGGATGTTTGTACTCGTCACGTCGCACATAGCGTTCCCTTTTTTTTATTAGTTCCTCGCACGCATCATGCCTCTTTAAGGTCATTCACACACGGCACCGATTGGCTCTACTCTATGTTTATAATTGTAACTTAAAACTATTTGCTACTGGTCTATCGACAACTAAACAAATGAAAATCTAGATTAACTTAAAGTTCCAGCGATACCTACCAAATATCCTGAACCTATATCAATATAAAGCTTAGGAGTTGGTTTTCTCAAGAACCATCGATCCGATTTGTTTGATTCTGTCAGTGTTAAATAGCCTATTTACAGAGGCGACAATAGGCAAAAAAGGCTTCCTGAGGTAATTCCCACGGGACACTTCAGAAAAATAATGTTGACAGGAGCTGCTTATACATGATCATCATCCTCTTTTCCCAGGGTGACTCCGGCGGCCCTCTGGTGGTAGACAACAGCGTGGTGGGCATCGTATCCTGGGGCATGCCATGTGCTCGAGGCTACCCTGACGTCTACACCAGGGTCTACTCCTTCAAAGACTGGATCCTCGAGAGAATTGAAGAAAAGCCTGACCTGTATTGAAAGGGTAACTGGGTACCGCCATATTGTTAACCTATGTATTGTACTCGAATGTTTTGTGACAGATTTAAGAAGAAGAAATAAAGAAGGGGTCAAAGAAATACTTATTTCTAAATATCGAAAGTGTGGTTTAATTTCTTAAATTTACAAACCACCTAGCAAGTAGTAATTATAGCATTTAACGCATAAGCATAAGCTGAAATGAAATGATTACACTGCTTCAGTTATATGTATTACGATTATTTTACGATCTAACATTTCCTTGTACAAGTTGTCGCTTCAGACTATCGGCCGACTAAAAAGTTGCAGTGTGCACCGCTAGTACCTACCCAAAGAACCATTTTTTTTATCGATGGCAAATATCATGAAATGTGGTGCTGTGGGTTAGCAGGGTGAGGGAGTGTCAGACTTTACCGACTAAAAATCCATCGTGTTCCGTCGTAGGCCTTTTATGTACCAGGGCCGCGGTAACTTACCCAAAGCCCCTAATCTGGATAGTAGGTATATGCTTATGAACCTCTTTTAAGCGGTCTAGTTAATCAAACTGACCTTCACAAGTGCAGCTAAACCTCCCACGTGTAAGCAATGTATGTCTTACATAAGCGAAGACCACGTGGTGTTCCCGCGTGCCCGACTGGTGTTTGAGTTAATTAATTAATTAACAAACACTGGGAACGGGTAATAATCAGGTGATTACTTGTGGTAAACATCGCATGATTAAAAGCTTCTTAGATGTAGGAAGGAAGCCGTGTTTAACTTTTCTATTAAATCGGGGCTGTGAAATGTTTTTTTGTTTATGTAGGTAATATATGTATAAAAAATATTTCTTTTTTTAAACACATATACATATTTTAAGTCCTTAGGTTTTTTTAACGTAAAGCCGTTTTAATACCTGTTTACTCATTAAAATAGCTTATTAAAGCTCATTTAAGCACCTAACCTACAATTTTGCAAATATAATAAAACACCTTTGAAAGTCGCTTACAGTCTACACATTTCTTTAAACTTCTTACCACTTACGGGAGTTACACAATTTTAACCGAAGTTACTTACAACGTAAAGTCGGTGTAACAATTACAAAGTCTAACTTATTATATTGTTTACTTACGGTGGTTAAGCAACAATACATAGAATAATTAATTTTAACCCAACAATATGAAGTAAACGCCTAAAGTACGTCAAAACAGTAATAGCTTTACCCTCATAACCTTGGCCGAGTTTTCGGGGTTTGTGTACAGTCAACCGAACAAATCGTTGAACACTGAAAATCATAAAGTGACATCATGCGTATAAAAATTGTAAGCCTGCAAGGGACAATACAAAATCTAAAGCAAGATAATTGTGAAAATCATCATATTATTGCTAAGTAATGGTAACTTGTCCTACTCCAATAAAATATTACATCTATTTGCAGTCTTGCCAGATTCACGATGAGTTCTATACAAATGAAAACTACCTAAATAACTAAAAACTACAATTTAATAACATCACTACAAACGCTACCGTTTTAGCGACTATCCTCAGACATATTTCCCAAGCCATCATATCCCTAAACTACAAAACTTTTTGAGTAGTTTCCCCAAACTTGACAAAGTTCTCAACTTATGTGTCCCACTGTACTTTAATACGGAAACACAACTATCATACATGAGACGCATTACGTGAATGACGTGTGTATTCGAGGCAGCCTCTGTGCCTCTTAAGAGGGTTTCTTCTGCCTTTATTTATAAGGCAAGGCAAGTCAAGGTCGTAGCTAAAAGGCTCTTTGATGTTTCTTAGCCAAACCAATGAGGTATCGAAGCTTAGAAGATGTTTTAATGTATGTTTATGTTTCTCTATATGTATTGTGTTTGTCGATTTTCTTGTTGTTTGTTTTATTTAGGTTGTATATTTACCGCCTCCTTTTTGGGAAGCCGGTTAATTTAACCGGCTTCCCAAAAAGGAGGCGGTTCTCATTTCTGATTGATTAAACCTTTTTGAATGTTTGTGGTCAATACTTTAAATAGTAGCCAAGCATCATTGCCAAAGTCGAGCTGGTGAGCCAAAGTCGTGCTGGTGAGCGCATTGTAAAGTATTTTAAGCTCCAAAAGCCATAATTAGACATAATAATGCTTTAACACAATACGTTTTTTAAACCCGCTTTTATCCTAAAATGCAGTTTGTTGTTGTATGTGTATCGTGAGACACGAGCATTGGCATATACCCTTAAAATAAAAAAAAAACACAATAAGTATATCTTGTAGACAACATTACCCAGAAAAGCTCGCCATTTTCCTGTTAAAACATATAATCACAGAACCTATTTATAGAATTCTCTGAATCTATTAAAGTTTTGCACCGCTCGAGATCTCGTTCTACAATGTTTGTAAGACTTGAGCTTTGAACTTTGCACCAACAGTCGATTTCTTTTATTTATTTTCAGTATGTAATCGCTTTCTCTCTGGAATCGTCACGAACTATCCACACGCTGTACGAAAATAGTTTATCAAAAGATTGTCCGATCCTGGACCTACTTTCTATAAACTAAATTAACTTAATATAAAAATGTTGTTACTTAAAGTTACAAAGTTGTGAGAAAAATTAAGTAGCAACTTTATTTTTACAAAACCTTGTAGTCTTTCTACTGTAATTAGGCAAAAAAAAATTAATACAAAAGTCAAGTTTCAGCTGAAGACTTCCATGACTGGGCAAAAGCAAACAAGGTTCTCCACATGCAGTTGTCTCATCTTATGAGAACAGCCGCTGCAGCCTATATTCAGCAAAGAGGAAAACTTTTTTAACAATACAAGTAAATTGAATTACCTAGCACTGGCAGTAAAAAAGGATTAAAACAATAACAAATTCCCTATTGGCGATGCAAAGATTACGCGCACGCCTCTAGTGGCGACATTAAGAAGCTGTCTAAGAACGACACTGACAGCCTTTTCTATACAATTTATGTCACGATAAAAATTGACACTTTTTTCTTTTTAATTTGACGCGCGGTATTTTGACACAAAATGTACGGATATCTGTCAAAGTGTCGTTCTTAGACAGCTTCACAATTTTGACACTAGAGGCGCTAGTTAGAATCTTTGCATCGCCAATAAACTATTAGTCAAATGAAAAACAATAAAATTTAATTTAAAACAACAATTGTCAACGGTACTTCGGAAAATTGCAAAAGTCCGTATCGGAAAAATGGAAATCGCAGGCCATAAAGCATTGTAACCAATAGCAATAAACCCGTGCTGCTCGTTTAAAAGGATAATTTCACCAACTGTCGTTTACGTAATCGAAGGTTAAACGACGTATTTTCTTTACTATTGAGAGGGAAATTATGTGAACCCTTTTTGTAAAACCCTGTTTCAAACGTTGTAAGAACACTGGTCACAAAAATAAAATGCTTACCTTTGACTATATTTAAGATAGATACTTTTCTATCTATACGAATATACCACTAACAAAGCCGAAGAGTTCGCATCCCTCTGCCAATCTCAGGAACTTCTGGTCCCTTTTAGAATATTTTTTCAGTGTTCAATAATCATTTCCCATATAACACGGATGCTGGCAGAAGCCAGTTTATAATAAAAATAAACAGTGGTTTTGCTTAACCGGGCGTTTATTTCAATGGTATAACTGGGCCTTAATCGTTGTAAACTCCGATTACACTCTGGCATGTGAACCTTTCACGCCGCCTGTTGAATTCAAAACTATTCCGAGTTACAAAGTAGGAATTTTTAATACTTGATCACCGGTATTATACTTTGTATAGGTACTTTTACTGTACCAAAACAGGAGCTTTTCTGAAAATTGCATAATGTGATAATGTCTCCAATACCTTTTATTATTCACTATTCTAGGTCTGCTTTCCTGAATAGAGTTTAAATTTCAAATACAGCTAAATTCAATCTGTAGAAGTCGAATTTTACAATCGCTAATTTTGCGGCATCAAAAAGAATTGAACTTTTGTAAGCAACAATTGTTTTCACCGTCAACTGTTTTCTCAAATATCTCTTACATGTCGACGGTAAAAAGGCAAAAGGGGTCAAGCGCCACATTTTGCGATTTTAACTTTTTTATTGACCCCAACTCCACTATTTTTTCTCTTTCGAATGGTCGTAGTATCGTTTTCCTAGCATGAAAAAAAGTCGCTTGTACCAAAGAATTATTTGTACTGAAGTGCCAAATCGATACTTACCAAAAGTGCTCAAGCGACACCAACTTTACGTTTTTGTATCGCCTTGTCATTTGGCATAATTTTAAAAACAATATTAGAAGTAAATATGTCGTTTGTATCCATTTTTCTTTTATTTGTTTTATAACTATAACGTCGCTTACACCAATAGTAAAAATTGACTACTAAACATAAATTGGCGCTTGGCCCCTTTCTTAAATAATTTTATTTTCATTACGTTGCATTTGATCCACTCAGCACGCGCGACAGCGCCCTTGCAAATGGGTATAACTGACATATTATGTCTTATGTAGGTACTTGAAAGCAAGTTCACGCGATCGCAGTTTTTAAGACAGATTTAAATTTTATATAAAACATGTCTGCAACTCCAAAAAACGTGAAATTGCGAAGTGTTTTAGGCCGAAAAAGACTTGCTAGTACCAAGAAGGTTATTTGATTATAATGATAGCAATAGAGAGGTCGAAGAAATTAAAGATAATGTGATTCCCCTACTAGCATCGGTAAATTCAACCTCATTTTATTTATTTTATAAAAATAAATTTAACGTTTCTTAGGATAGTTTTTAGGGTTCCGTACCCAAAGGGTAAAACGGGACCCTAATGTTTTCGCTCCTCTGTCCGTCCGTCCGTCCGTCTGTCACTAGGCTGTATCTCATGAACCGTGATAGTTAGAGAGTTGAAATTTTTACAGATGATGTGTTTCTGTTGCCGCTATAACAACCAATACTGAAAACTAGAATCAAATAAATATTTTGGGGGGCTCCCATACAAAAAACGTGTTTTTTTTAAGAACTGGTAATAGGTAGTAGGTACGCGTTTCATAGGTACATGTTGGATAATTTTATTACGAGACAACTTGAAAATGTGTTTATCGAGATATCTTAACGATATTGGTGTCAAATAAAAGTTTAGACCTTTTATTTGACACCAATTTTTGTATAAAACCATTTTATCCGTTTTTGAATCAGGTAAATCGGTTCACGCGTTTAGGAAATCATTAAAAATTAGTAAAAATGTAAACAATCATAATTTTTACCAAATTATTGTGGCTTATTTACTCAAATAATTTGATAACATACTGTTGTATGTCCTATCAGTTAGGTAACTGCTGTTTTTTGGATCTCAGTTTTGTTCCTTGTATTGTTTTAGTTTAATACATAATTCATAGTTCTATTACCTACCTGCTGTGCCAAATATAAAATAATACTGTTAATTAATAAGCCAAAATCTGACTTAGTTCTATGATCTGTTGTGCCAAATAAAATAAAATACTTTACTACTTTATACACATGGAGCTTAGGCCAAAATCTTAATATTCCAACATTCAATATTGGTGCTTGACCCCCTCGCAAATGCGATAAACATGGTAAAAACCTGGGGTCAAGCGACATCTATCTTTGAAACTATTGATCTCAGGCTTATTTTGATCTAAAATTATTAAAGAGCATTGTATTTAAGTAAACTTTTCTGAAGATTGTGATGTGATTCAATAAAGCAATAAAGAGATATGATTTTTTAAAACTTTCTTTTTACTCTCCTGAACAATTTGATCTGTGGTGCTTGACCCCTTTTGCCTTTTACCCGTCGATGTTGTCAATTAGCAATCACCTTTAAATATGGCAGTCTTTAAAAAGAAACTCTTCATGCATTTTAAAAACCTGACTTTACAAGTTAAAGACACACTTAGCTAAAGACACTGATCTTCCAAAGAGGATTTAAACTAAGTTACAAGTTACTGGCCACAAATTAACTGCAGCACTTGTAAAAGACAATTGGTGTCGTGCGGAGGGGAAGGGGGGTTGTCATAACCATGGAGAAGAGAAAGACTAGTGGAGATGTCATAACGCGCAAAATCTCCTAAGAAAATAGCGCGCAAAATGCGGGTGTTCTGGGGACGAGGAACGTTACTCTCTTACACGCCTTCTATGGAACGCGCCCAAGATCCTTGTTAAATGCTGCACATGAAAGGCCTACGACGGAACACGACGGTTTTTAGCCAGTAAGAGTCTGACACTCCCTCACCGCTGCTGCACAGCGGGAGGGGTCATTTGATGATTTTTGACGTCGTTAAAAAAAAAAAAAGATCCTTGTTAAATAGATTGGTTTGATTTGACAAGAAGCCCGAACGCCTCGTTACTTCTAGTTACAACCGTACGCTACTTACTACAAGAAGAAGTCTGACCTATCTTCCTTAGGGCACCTCCACTATCTTTCCTTCCTCCGTGATCGAAACCCTCAGTCGTAAGCGACTCACTGACCCCGGGGTTTAGATCAATGACGAAACATCAGCTTAGCTCCACGGATTTAGAGTAGGGTCGCCATATTTTAGGGTTAAGAAGGTTTGGAAGGAAAATTAATACCATCTTCCGCCGTCTTGCAGAGTCAGATGAGGTCAGCTTCATATGTTTTAGCTGACTTTGAAATAAGTATCCTGAAAATGGTATTTTTAAGTAATTTGTCACTTGAAAATGGAAAATGCTTTCAGTCTCACCGAATGCAATTGAGTACCGGTGTTTACATGGAGGTACTATCTGACCTGCTCATCCGATTTTACCTGGGCAACCCGTACCCCCTGGTAAATCTGGTTATCAGACTTTCTGGCTTCTGACTACCAGTAACGACTACCAAAGATGTTGCCAAATTCATAATTAATAGCCATCATCACCATTAGACCATGTAGATTAATGTCCAATCACAGGCTAGAAAATCTGCAAAATTCTAGAAAATCTGAACTTTTGGTTACCAGCACCACAGTATAAGATTCTGGAGCAAGGAACTCCCGAACCATTGCAACACCGACTCACTATTCGCTATACCCTCGTTTCTAGTTATATCCTCACTCGCTTACATAAAATCCAGTGTCGATCCAGCGAAATTGTAAAATCCTCTTCATATAGGTACGTAACTTGGGAGGTAAACTCGACTGAATTGTCCTGTTTTTCGTACATTTGCATATTTATGTAATCTAGTTTAGTTTACTGTTATTTTCATTCAAATCTTTGGGTACATTGAAAAGTTAAGTACGTTTTAATGAATAGATTTGAATTCATTTGTTTATTTACTGATTGACATTTGTAGAGATGGTCAAGAGAGTCAAAGCGACCTTGTACATGAAGGGCTTCAAAATGAACATGGTGGGTTTTAGCTCTTGATCACAACAGTAAGCAAAAAAAACATTTCCATAAATAAGTACTAGTATAGTAAGTTAAGTAGGTACTCAGAATTAAACATAGTTTTGATAATTAGGGAACAATAATGAAAATATTACATACGCCCTTACTTTCGCGTTAGTATGTACTAAACAACTTTTCACGCTGTTATATCCTAGGTTTATTTAACGTAGGTTCTATTTAGACCAAATATTGACCGTCAGTACTGAAACTACGCCGAAGCAACCGAGTCTAGACAAAGATAAACTCCGCAGCCCGTCAGATAGAGCCTTAAAAGTTCAACTCTCGCAAATTGCAATCCCCGCTTTTAGACTAATAAAATATTCTAACAAGATTTGTACGTACAGCTGCAATTTCTTTGATTTTCCAGTAGAGTATCGCTAAGAAATTTCATTAAACACGCTTTTTCAACGTATTCAAAAGGTCATCTAGTTAGCACAACTATGTAGGTCTTAAAATAAATCTTTAAATGCTTTTTTGGTTTTATTTATGACCCCGCTATAAAATTCATTTAGGAAACTCCTTAATATTTTTAATGCTTATTTAAACTATCTGCAACAAGGAGTCAAGATTTTAGTGTAGTGTAACTGATTCCAATTATTTCCTTGCTCTCTCCAGAGAGAATTATTCCAAAGCTACACAATGAAGACTAGCAACAAACTAACAATTATAACTTGAAGACGAACGTTTTGTTCGAGAACTTAAGCACGGAACTCTGCAATCAGGTAATTTGTTGCTCTTTAGTTGCTCCTAGTCATTGTTGAGAAATAATTAACGTTATATCCAAACAAAGGAGAAATATTAAGAGATGACTCGATGTTTAATTTGAAGAATGAAAGAAATACCAATTTAGAGAAATGGAAACTGGTGGTGAATTTAATGGTAGGTAACTTCGAGAAGGTGGTTTCTTTTATTCAGCGGCATATAGAAATAACAAACGATTAATAGATTGTGTGAACGACATTATGTCTGGAAAGAATGTTAGGTGCTTGTGGGATCACCCCAGACAGACGAAGTATGGAAGAAGAAAACATGCTGCTCCGATATCAAATAAATTTTTGACAAGGATGCCAATGACCTTCCAATAAATTGCTAGAGAAAACCGTGAAAAGGTTTTTTATAACAGGTACCTATCGAAGTTAAGTTTCCCATTTCCACTTCAAACTTGAACTCCAGAATAAAATTAATTGCTAACCGAAACCTTACCTAGGTACGTCTAATATAATTGCAATAACAATGTTTTCTATATAAACAGACAAGTGTACCAATTAAAAGTTCAAAGCAGTGCATCGCTCGGTGAACGCGACTTTCAAACTACACCCGCCCACGTCATCCAATATGGCTGCCGACATTTTCAATTCAGAGCACAAGTTTGCGTTTTTGTTGACGTCAAAGAAAAGGACATTAGAAAATGCAATTTTAAGTATTTTCTTCGTGGATTAATTTAATGTTAACATTTAATGTTTCTACGTTCCGAATGGAGAGTTTGTTCCACCATTTCTTCTTCCCAGCAAAAACACACACGAGTAGGAAGTGGGGAACGGCTGTCCTTTTGGGGCCTGGCTTTTGTAAACGTGACCTTCAAGTGCTGATTTTCAGCCTCCTTTAAATAAATGACATTTTATTTTATGTCTTAAGACGTAGAGGTACCTTCATG
The DNA here is from genome assembly GCF_030705265.1 of Helicoverpa armigera. NCBI lineage: Eukaryota > Metazoa > Arthropoda > Insecta > Lepidoptera > Noctuidae > Helicoverpa > Helicoverpa armigera. Next base: position 11,143,585 of record NC_087124.1, on the reverse strand, counting down.
GTAAATGGACATAAAGGGATCAATGATGACACTACTCATAATTAATCTGTCGTTACACACACATTTAAACGAAAAGTCTCATCAAGCTCAATCTTGCACGAGCACAGAAAACGTATGTAGGCTCCATTAAGTATTAATTTTTACCTAGTCCCTATGTGCTTATTTAAAATACAATAATATTCAAATGTAAGTACACTCAAGTCTCGAATACTAAAGCAATTCAGCATTGCTCTCAATTTAAAACTTCATCTCTCTTGACAAAACTTTGTCGCTCGTGTAGTGTAGTTCCAAAACACTCTGTAGGTGGCAGCAGTGTCGTAATGTTGAACATTTTGTAGCTTCATGGTTCTCTTGTTCACAAAACTGAGATTTATAGACGGAACGCGCAAAACTTGTAAAGTAGTGACATTTTAGAGCTGTGTGTTTGAAAGAGGAATTGTCTCGGGCATTTTACAGCGCCGCCATTTTGTTAGTGTGATTATACTTAGCATAACTTTAATTCTCTTTATTTTGATATTACCTAAAATAAATGAATTCGTGAACTGGTGATATGGGTAATTCTGAGGCCCTGGAACATAAAAAGCCTAAGAAGGAACACGATGGATTTTTAGTCAGTCAAACTCAGTCAATCCCTCACCGCTGCTAACCCACAGCGGGTTGTTGTCCTTTTTCTAAAAACCAAAGAAATTTTAGGAAAATCAAAGGAGTTTATTTAAACGAGATTAAAAAGAAATACCTTAATTAACTAAAAGGGTAACGGCCTGTACCTAAAGGTCTTTGAGTCAAAATAGAAATGTTTAGTAAATACTTCTAATATCCGGACAGCTAAATATTTAAAGTTTGGGTTTTCCAATATCCGGTATAAGTATCATGGGATTATAGTTAACGAAATAAAGTCGGATTCCTCTCGGACACAAATTCTAATTTGAATTAGTTTCCAATTGACTAAATCTGTTCTGGATTGAATTTCTGTTCATTTTAAGGGTTTTTTTTTTTTTCTAATCTGATTATTTTAGATATTATTGGTGTAAAGATAAATTGAAAAGATGTAAAGGTCTGGCACCTAAACCTACCCACACAGTACACAGGAGTACACAGAGGGTAGTGCATAATGGAGTATATAAGGAAGAACATACTTAGGGGTAGTAGATAATGGAGTACATAAGGAGTAGTACATAATTAATGGGATATGGGAGGACATAATCCGATCTTCTGTTAACATACACCGTAACTTAAACATACATAGATACCACTAATTTCCCTTCTACGAAGCGCCGCAGTACAAAACATTTACTAAAGAAGTTACTAAGGTAGGTTAGGTATACCTGCATCTATTGTTTTTCATAAACAAAACACAGACGATCTTCAAAATAATTCCAACAATAAACGAAGCACGATGAATGATTTTCCACACTTCATATTTGCATGTGAATCATCACATATATAAACAGGTAATATTTGCGTGTATGTTAACACATCCCGTGCCATTATAAACTCGGAACACTTCGATCTATCACCGCCATTCTTAGAACATTTAGTCAACTGGATGCGCTAATTATGAACACAAATCTTTAAGCAAAAGAATCTAGAGAGAAAGGCTCCTAGATCTACAATACCACAGTGCAAATTAAACATATGCAATTAAGCGCTATAGATCATTGAGCAATCTTCTATAGCAACTTTAAACAGACAGTTTTGATCAATACAAAATATTGCCCAATTTAATTTAATCGATCTTCTAGGGAGCGCCTTAAGAGGCTACGCAACAAGTAGTGACAGCTTCATGAGTGAGCATTTTGATCTCATGAACTTGAGAAATGCAGGCATAAACTAATTAAACACATATTATTGAGGAAGACACGGCAATGACTTATCCAGTTCATTAAATTCTCTAAGAATTTAACACGCCTCGCGTTTATAAACTCAGAACAGTTCGATCTATCACCGCCTTTAATAACTAGCAGTCGCCATATTTGTTTTACGATGATTGATAGCACAAACACACATTATCATAGTTCAAGCAGCTGGTGATGGATCAATCTGAGACTTCTACTATCATATTTTCAAGAAAAAGTTAGTGGTTTGTGATTATAAACTTTTGAATATACCTAAGTTTTTATATAAAAATATATATAAAAGACGAAAATATGAAAGACGTTTCTTTCAAAGACTGAAAGATGAAAACAATCAAGGATTTTAACTTTAAAACTATTTTCGACCTGTTGTTATAATCACCTACTGGTACCTACTAAGTTTATTCTATCCAGATCCTAAAACTACTCTTTAATCCTAAAACTAGTCTTTGCTTACTCTGAACTCCAATTTTAACAAATTACATAATTAGGTATGCATGACAATGCAAACCCAAAATACGAAATGTCGTCATGTACAAACAAAGTACGAACAATTCAGTAATAGTTCAACAAAACCGCATGTTTGTAAGTAAATAAAATTCCAGGAACAAACAGCTACGAGTACATAACTTTTGCAAAACTAAATATTGAAATGAAACAGAGCTCTGACACTTTCATACATAAAATAAAGCGATGAATGAGTTGAACGGTGAACTGGCTGACTGGCAGTTGTTTCCTTTGCCTTTGCTATAACTGGCTGGCTAGTCTAGGTAGTTTGGCTACTGTTTTATGTCTCTGAATCTCGGTCAATTCTTTATTTGAATTTATAAATCTGACGTTCATTTTTGTTGTCTAATCCGGCAAATTCTCTGTCTATTTATTGTTAAGACATAATATTAGTTAACTTCCCGTAAATTATTTTTTATCTTTTTAATATTGAATTTCATGAAATAAATTTTAAGGAATGTCTTATAATATGTGAGATATTTATTCAGACCAACATTAAATTGGATCACAAACTGTCAACTGTTTATTTCATTTCTTCAGTAACTCGTTTCCTAGTTTTAAGACATACACATTCCAACATTTAACTCAATTTACAATCAGAAACACTACCGACCACAGACACACAACTGTTTACCCCACAGACATATATTAACCCTGCCCTGACGTTTAATATCCGCAGCTGAGCAATCGCAGTACAAACACTAAGAACACCGCAGTTCCCGATGGCTATGTTTACCTGTGCCTGTACCACGGAGGAAGGTACGAGCGGAGATGCCATAAGCCAGGTAGGTCCTCGCAGGTTAACGTTCCACTTTGTTCCACGTGCCACTTTCTTAGGAGATTTTCCGTTATGGTATAATCCTCGGCTCGAATCTTGAGCGCTGACCTTCACAGAAGTACGCAGAAGTAATTTATTGGGTCCCTTTTGTGGTATGAAGTGAGGTGCGGGGGGCGTTCTAAAGCGGTGATAGGTCCACAGCGCATCGCGTCATAGCTGTCACTCGGGATTGGTTCTTTGCTAATAAATCACTTCTGCGCTCAGATGAAGGTCAGCGCTCAAGATTCGTGCCGATAACTATAACGTTCCTCGTCCATCGCACGCTTTAGCGTGCCACTTTCTTAGGAGATTTTCCGTTATGGTACCTCCGCTAGTCATTGCGGCCTCCATGGTCATCTCCACAGCCTTCTCCTAGGTCAACTACGTAAGATAGGTGTGACCAAAGCGTTCCGTTACGAGTGAATTAACGAGGTTTTCGGCTTGACACATCTATCGAAGATCTGTCTTGATTGATTGGTGATTTGGTTTTAAAAATGGACTGGTTACAAAGAAAGAGAGGTTATGAGGTTATGACGGCGGAGTGAAACACCCGCATTTTGGCGAGTTTTCCCTCCTCCTCCTCCTCCTGTCGTCATTTTGTTCTCCAGTGGATTTCGAGGAAGGCGCGGAGCCAGTAACTCTCCTCGTCCCGAATACCCGCATTTTAGCGACGCTACTTTCTTAGCAGTTTCTCCACCATGTCATCTCTCATCGTTCTCTTCTCCATGGACGTACTAACGTCACGTTCAGTACACAGGCAGGGAAGTGGGTCATTGTCGCGGTCGATACGCCCAAGGTTGACCACCGTAGGATTGAAGGTGTACCCTACGACAGCTTTTGCTTGCTTGCGTGCTTTTCACAGTTTCAGAAGTTGCATCTTGAAGACAGTCACATGAAGAAATCTGGATTCGGATTAGATAAAAGTTCTAGATTGGCTGAATATAGCACTGCACTGATGTAGGTAGGTATCATGCTGCTGGTCAGAGAAGTCGGGGACATGTTGAATAAATAAAAAATCGGCCAAGTGCGAGTCGGACTCGCGCACGAAGGGTTCCGTACCGATATATAAAACGGACAAAAAAATAATCACGTTTGTTGTATGGGAACCCCCAAAAGTATCTATTTTATTCTAGTTTTCAGTATTTGTTGTTATAGCGGCAACAAAAATACATCATCTATGTAATTTTCAGCTCTCTAAATATCACGGTTCATGAGATACAGCCTGGTGGCAGACGGACGGACGGACAGAGGAGCGAAAACAATAGGGTCCCGTTTTACCCTTTGGGTACGGAACCCTAAAAACAGCATGTGCAGTGTTTAAAAAATATACTATTTCATGTACCTATTCCTTCTAACCATATGATTCGTAACTGACCTTTAACAACAAAGTATCTAAAGAAAGCAATGGAACTGAATCCATTCAGCCTATTAATAGACCTCATTCACCGGACGGATGACGTTTGTGCACCATAGAGCATATCGATGGCGGTGAAACGGATATCGGTTTCAGATCGCGCTCGTTTTCAGCTTAGAGCATTTGACAAAATGAAGCTGCCGTTAGCACAAAAATCTCTAAGTGAAAAACTCTGGAAAAATAAGTGGAGAGGAGCGAAATCATAGTGATAGCTGTCTCTTGCATTTTCGATCACATCATCACAAACACTAAACATGACAACATTGACAACCAAAAACCACAAACATAAACTTAACGTCAGTTTCTAAGGGATGATAGCAATTTTTGTACTAACTGATAGCACCTGTCAACTGCACCAACAATCGGTCAACCCATACATGATGGTGATCATCATCCCAATCCTAGCCAATTTTTGGCTACGGCGGCTGTTCTCATATAAGTAGATTAGCCAACTTTGCAGGACATATTAGAGTGCACAAGCATATACGCAGACACAGGTGCACTCACTATTCCTTTACTCTCATAGCCCAATGGGACGGTAAACCATACATACGAGTTTGATGAACAACTGAACAGCGCTCTCTCAACTTTGGCGGAGAAGGCATAGTACCTAATGGCGTGTTCAGTTGGTTAAGTTATCTAAAGTTTCAGTTGGCGCTCGTTTTAATCGATGTAGTAATGAACACATGCATATTTGATGTTCCATGTTTTTTCAGTTTCAATGTTTTTTTTGTACATCTAGTTTTTTATGGGTTTTTTTTATTATAGCCAGTATTGCATTAGATTTAGAGAGAGGGTCTGAAGCAAAGACAAACTGAAGGCTATGGTCAGACCGGCTATGAGAATTGAGTAAAGAAAGATGCTGCATTTAAAACCGAAATTCTTTTTTACAATCCTACTTCCACTGTCTAATAGCTTAGAGTCTGAAAAGCCTGGTAAGTAGTCCTCCTGGATTAGGTCTAAATATTCGCAAGTAGCTTTACGACACTATGTCCTGGCGATAAATTATCATACATTAAAATTCAATTGGGAAGCCAACCGATGATGTAGATTGCATTTTCTGACATAATTCGCAATATCCCGCCGATTCAGTAAATGTCATGTGTCAAAATGTTATTGAATAAGAACGTCCGGCAGCTTTTGAATTATCGATGACTTTAGTGATGATATTGAAAATTGGAATTAATTTTCCTTTAATCCATTTGTCAATTTTAAAGTGCTACTTCTATAATGGTCTTTTGATTCCACAATTTTCATTGACTTTTCTATCCAAGGACCATTTTATACATGCCATTACCAAACTGCATGAAAAGCTAACGCTCTTAGGCAGATTTTATTTTTACGTGGCATATTGAAAAAGGACGACTCTCGAAAACGTCCTTGACCTGTCTGTATTTTTACCGCAACCTTGTCACAACCAGATCTCCAGCGTACCTGACAATGTAACGAGACCAGACGGAACGAACAAGTAGAAATAAACAGTGCAGAGCCTCTCTGGTGTGCACACAGGCTTCAACTTTTATTAGTTACTGTTTCCCATAAATCTTAAAACATATTTATTACATTACTGGATTAAAGGTGCGATTAGCAATTCGTCTGATACCGGGGATCCCCAAGCCTGAATCCCGACAAAAATGAGCAACTAATCATTTTATCGAAAGCGTGACAAGTCTGCATCGATTTTTGCTTATTATAATACTATTTTGTTTCGCCCACTACTTCGTACTAAATGACGCTAGTGAGCATCAAGATTTTCTGACTATGAAGGAGGTGAGGCCGCAGCAAACATCTAGTCTTTCATAAAGTTTACACAGCCATTTGCTTGTGGTTAACTCGTATGAGTTGCTACCTAGTTACTACTTCGGAACATTGCTCATTGTGGTGTTGCGTCTATTATCAACTTTGTGTAACACCCCTTTTGGGACTAATTTGGCAAGATCTTATAAACTTTAATGAAACTATTATACTTAATGTATGTTGTGTTGTTAATTAATGTTCGCTAGATATTATTTAGCTTTAGAATTTGACGTCATAAACATTTTGGTAAGTAGGTGTCTAACTACTTAGTACCAAACTTAACGAAACTTAGGTACCTACGTTCACGCCCACGGAGTAAGGATCTATGCTTTAAAGGCTCTTGTTGGGTTACTTAATATGAAAATTCTGACGTGTATTAATTAGGAACAAAATTGAATAGAAAATACTCGCGATAAATAGGTAAGTAAATACATATTAAAAAATTACCTCATCATTTCATAAAAATTAAAAATTCCATAAAAAGGGTTTAAGGTAGGAACGGGGACAGCAACTGTGACACACAAAATGTCAAACGAAGCTACTAGTTTTGCAATAAATAACGTCACATAGTTGAACAGGTAGGCTTATTTGTAAGTAAAAGGTACCTAATTTGTTAAGTAGCGTTCATTCTAATAGTTCCACCCAAACATAGTCATTATTCAATACAAATGGTGCGATAAATATAAGATTAATAGCGTCTCATAACGAAAATATTCCGCGTATTAAGCGTAGGTTGACCATTAAGGGGAACGGGTATTATACAATGGAATCCGTTTAGTGCCTACGACATTGCCTACAAACGATCATCTACTTTCAGTCTAAGATTTAGCGAGTATTTTGTTCACTATGCAAGCTTTAGTTGGGTTTCAAATTTTTTTTTAATGAAAATAAAAAAAATTAAGCAGTGAACGTAGTACCTCCCAGCTATTTTCCCGCGGTTTCACTCGTGTCCCTTGGGAATGTAATATAGCCATGTTACTCACACACAGAGGATGTAGCTTTTTAATGGTGAAAGAATTTTAAAATCGATTCAATAGTGTTTGAGTTTATTCTTTATAAACAAACAAATCATAATACAAATTTGACCTAGATATACCCACCTAGGAGTAGCGGATATTTTCACGTCCCTAAAAATTTCAGCTGACATAATTTTACAGCTTTTATGAGAGTTGATAATTTTGCCAAAGAGGAAATGCGGTTATGATCAACACTTCTGCGAAATACGTTCGACAAAGTAAACCTTTCACAACATGTTTTCTTTGAAGTAATTTAAGTTCATAAAGGTCCAGCTTTGAAAATAGGAAGAAGAATATGAAAATATACTAGAAATATTTAAAAAATAATTTACGAACACAATTCATACTCACATTCATTCTCACATCAAAAAAAAAATTATGCTGTGTAATAAAGTTGCTTCGTATTGTGCCAAATGTCCAGAAACTAAAACTATTCCAAACAACAACAAAAGACGAATACATAACAAAAAGGGGTTTTATTTGTCCAAGTGCTGCGTAAGGTCACAAAAGTTGCGAGGGCCACATTACTACCCACGTGGAAACTCAACGCGTTGTAACTCTGTACCCTCAGTTAAGGGTCATTGAGGTCCGCTTCCGCGACAATAACGACCCTCCAACACGACCTTAACGAGGACCCTCGAAAGTAGACCTTGAATAATTAATTCTATAAAGGAAAGTGACGAATGGCGTTTGCAGAAAAATCCGGTTTCATTTTAGATGTATGTTGCGGTGTGTGGGCGTTGGTGACCATTTTTCAGGCGAAAATTAATTATTGTCGTTAAATCTCTCTCTGTTACATACAATACATAAACGATGCGGTCCTTAGCTGTTGCGTGTCCTCGTTCATGTTACTATGATACAGCAAACGATATCCTTTCACGCAAAACTTCTGTAACACGTTCGAAATAATGCAAAAAAACGCGGGCGAATAGTAATTTGTGCAAATGCAGAGCTCTTATATTGTAATAGATCATCATTGTATCAGTAGTGTTCACAGGTAGTCAAAATAATATAACCAATAATTCTTCAAAAGATTTAAATAAATTCCTGCAATTTTTATAAATAACCTTTTATGTTTATGTAGAAAGCATTGTAGAAAGACACATTTTTGAACGACACTACATATTTTTCAGAGTTGGTAACATTTTTGCAAAACGTCAATCAAATTATCTCTGTCAACGTCAAAAAAAGTTAAAACTTCAAAATCAAACCACACGCTGTTCTGTTTACAATGGATTTCGAAAACGTGTGTTAAATACTATTTGTTTCTATATATCGTTAAAAAGAATCGAAAGTCCAGTCATAATGGACTTTATTGTTGATACTGTTGGAGATGATGATCTTCAGACGAAGACAGAACTCATTGACGAAGCTAACAAACCTTATTTTGTAGGTTAGTGCCTGTGTTTATTATCTTTTTAACTTATTTATTGATTAAAGTTCTTAATATTGAACACTAAATACAGATTTACACTGATAAAATTCAACTCTTGTCTCTTTAATTCAAATACAGTTTCGCCTACTTCGTTGTGTCTATAAATCCAACTCAAATTTTAAACTCTTTGTACCAGACTTGTTTTATATTAGGGTAATTTACCTGTTCCACAGACAAAGAAGACCGAGACGCTGCAATTTTAGAATTATTCAACAAAAAGAAACAAGAATTAGACACAAAGGAAGCTGCAGAATATGAAGTTACCTCAAAGCTGAAAAGCTTAAAGATTGACGGTTTATTTGACGAGTTCTTCCAAGATCTAGGATGGTCACAGTCTATAATCATCAAAAAGGAACAGAAAAAGAGGTTGTTCCACTTTGAACAGTTAGATTTGGACACTGGCAAGTTGAAATCCAACCTCGGTGGTGTAGACGTTGAGAAAGAGATGAAAAGCAGTGTTTTGCAGCCTGGTATTGAGAAGGAACATAAGTTGCCAAGTTATAATGTAAGCAAGAATAAACTGAAGGCTATGAGAAGGGTAGGTTTCTTTTAAACTAATTTTAATTTACATCTTTATGTGTCACTCCATAAATACCCAATCCAACTGAGCCACAATCCCTGTGTGCCTTTGAGGTCCCACATAAAATAAATAAAGTACTTATTATTATCATCAATTTGACTGTAAACATTACAGAAAGAGCGAGAGAAGACCAAAGGCCCTGGCTGGTTCAACCTGCCTGCACCAGAGGTCACAGAGGAGCTGAAGAATGACCTGCAAGTCCTGAAGATGAGGTCCGCGCTAGACCCCAAGCATTTCTACAAGAAGAATGATATGGAAGTGTTGCCCAAGTACTTTCAGGTAAGATTAAGTATAAACAACTTCTTATTTTTTATACTAATCTACAATCCTAGTAAATACATAAACTGAAACTCAAATTCTTTATTTGCTTGTGAGGATAACATATTGAGATGAGATTATGGACAATATTGAGATCATCTTAATATAAACTAGAAATAAAAAATAATATGCAAGAATCAAACCCACAACATCCAGAATGGCAGACAAATACACTAACTAATATACCAGATGAAATATAATGGGATGGGAGCTTATATTATAAGCTCTTGTAATATGACAAACATTTTCTCATAGTGTCTAAACACACTATGCCGAACGTACGCGACCGAAGTTCCGCGGCTGATTTTTCGTTCCAACGTAATCGCCTGATATGACACAACATAAGTGCCGAACTTATGTGGCAGAAGTTCAGTTGCGCGACTGAAGTTCGGCTGTACGCTATAACGCAACGTAATTTCGGCATAATGTGTCGCCAGTAATTCAAATAGCATTGCAGGCGTAATCATGCCGAACTTCCGTCGCGTATCCTCGGCATAATGTGTTTAGACACTTAGATGCCATAGGTACTAGCTATTCAAAAAGCAATCCTATTCACAAAGCAATGCTAATGTTCCTATCTATCACATTTCCAGGTTGGTTGCATCATGGATTCTCCATTAGACCATGTTAATGAGAGATTAACCAAAAAACAAAGAAAGAGGACCATGGTTGACGAACTGCTAGCCGATGCAGAGTTCCAGAAGTATAATAAGAAGAAATACAAAGAAATTGTTGATGAGAAGAGAAGGACAGAGTATAGAACATTCATGAGAGATAAAAGACAGAAGAATAAAGCTGAGTTGAAGAAGAATAAGTTAAAAGCGAGGAAAGCTTAGTTAATAAATAGTTTATAAAATCTATTTTAGTTTCAATTTAACAGTCACAGTAGTTCGGAATTCAAAACAATCGGTTAAAATGTGCTCGTACTAAGCTTCTTCCATGTGGCTTGCATTGAAACTAATCTCTATCAAACTTATTTAATTCAATACCCTCCAATAAATGTAACAAACTTAATTTGACCGCAGTAGCAAGGTGATTATGGGTATGTAAGTACAAAATAGGGAAGAAAAGGGGAACCACTGCATGAAATGAAACAATTCAGTCAACATGCAATTTTTTTTTTTATAACAACAATTATATTGTATGTATATCTTAGCAATATTCGATATAAAACATTGTAACAGTGTATGTATGTATCACAGGTGCAGAAGACAGATTTTCAATTTCATATTTTTGTATACAATTTTATAAAAAATATTTTGACTTTATATTAAAACATTCCAAAAATGTTAAAATTTGCAAGTGAGGAACAATATAGGCCTACAGACTAGAACTATTGTACATTTTAATATTTGATAACTTCCAATAGCACAGGGTCACAATTAATATTTATTTCATAAAAATATACCTATCAATTAACTACAAATTGGACATAAGTACCTAGAAAAAGCCTTAAGTACCAAAATATTTTACTCTTCTATTATTATCCTCTGTGCAATTAAGTTCTTCAGGTATCTACAAACTAATAAATGTTTATTACGCCAACCCATAAACCATTTTTTTTAAATTAATCGTTACCGAACGAAATTCTTCAAATTTAGAACCCGCCAGTGACGTCGACTGACGCTCCAGTCATGAAAGAGCTCTTATCAGAACTCAGAAAAGCGATCACTTCTGCTAATTCTGAAAAGAAATAATAAAGGTAGGTGTTAGATATTTATGTAAGGTGCATGTTTTGAAAAACCTTTTAATTTAGCAAAGTAATTTAGCCATTGGTTGCTACTTTGTACTACACGCAGGTGTAATAATTTATAGTTAGTGCTTTCTTGCTCTGAAATTCCCTATTATGTATTTACGAGAATTAATAAGTTGTCTGGACTCAACTCAAGTGCTATAAATGCGACGGTAGTGTCTACTCTTTGTAATTACAAGACAAGATACTTAGTTCTACAATTTCTCGCTAAACTTAACCAATACTCAAGTCTGGCGCAAAATTCGCGGAAGTTAACAAAACTTTTTCATACTAACCACTAGGGCGGCCGAGTCTGCCTAACGGCACCTGTTTCAATATAGCTTGTTGGACTTTCTCAGGAACGGTTTTCACCATGGGAGTATCTATAAAACCAGGCAGTACCACATTTACCCTGAAAAGTTAAAAACGTAGTTTTAGTACTCTATATCCACTAGAATAGCAGACAGGTATTCGTGTAATTGTTTAATCTGTGGATTTACAGAATCAATTTTGAAGACTTCATCTCTTACTGCATTATGTAGTGTTATCCAGTCTAACCAAGGGGTATTGGGTTGTCCAGGTAACTGGGTTGAGGTCAGATAAGCACTAGGCAGTTACTCCTTGAAAACACTGGTACTCAGCTGCATCCGGTTAGACTGGAAGCCTGCCCAAACATTATTGGGAAAAGGCTCTAAAGATTGCATTATGTAGGACTTGACTTGTACACCAAAGTAAGTATACTGACCTAATATTGTATTTCCCTAACTCCTTAGCAGCTGATTGTGTCATGGCAATCACTCCGGCTTTGCTTGCAGAGTAATTTGTTTGTCCTGTAATGCATTGAAATTACATTAAAAATATCTGTATATCCAAACTGAAGCCAAACTTGTGTAACTACATGTTAATTGTTATATACTTGTAGCATGTAGCTACAAGTTTATGTACGTATGCATGATAATGCAAAATGAATAGTTAAGCTTATGGGTACAGATAACATATAAATAACAAAAAAAACAATTTTATCTAAATTACATTTCAATCTTCAGTACTTCAAGCACTATATCAAGATCAATAAAATGCTATTTACCCATGTTTCCATATTTGCCGATGATACTAGAAATATTTATGATGGAGCCAGGCAGTCCCGCTTCTGTCATCGCCCTTGAGAATGTTTGCATGACTAGAAAAGTGCCCTGAAACATGAAAAGAATAAATACATAGTAAATGAATAGAGCAGCATATTTTTAGGTGTATTTAAGCCAATGTGGGATAAAGAGCCAGTTTGACCTGCATAAATTTTAATTTGGTTTTCAGCATAGTATTTGTCAGACTTAGGAGAAGATTTTAGGTGTATCATTGAAGCCTATATTTAGGTATTTGCTTATTTTAAATATATTATTATACCAAATTACCTTCAAATTAATGTTAAGCACACTATCATAATCTTCTTCCGACAGTTTCAGAAGCCAGTTGTCTCTGGTAATACCGGCCGAGTTCACAATAATTGTTGGTGGAGCTTTGTACTGTTTGATTGCAGTTTGCAGTATATTTTGAACTGACTTTGGGTTGGCTACATCTAATTCAACCGCCATGTGGTCAGCCTCTGAAATAAAGAATTAATATTGGCTGTTGTATAAAAATGCAGATAATTTTTAATTCGTTTCATGCACATTTATAAGTATGTATCCTACACAGATACAAAAATGTTTTTAACTTAAAAAATATGGCAGCATGTAAGAAATAGTTATTTTTCAATTCATATTCTACAATATTAGACCAAATGAAAACATTTAACAATTTACCATTACTCCCTGAAGCTAAAGCTGTGTGGGTCTTGATAGTTTCCACGGCTGCGTCATAATTCCTGTCAGCGGCTATGACAATAGCACCTTCTCTGGACAAGATCTGACATGTTGCTCTGCCTATGCCTGATCCAGCACCTATAGGCATAAAAACATTTTGAAGATAACTGCTTCATATTTGAGTTGGAGGTATGACTTACTTCAGTTTGAGGGTATGTTTATTTTTTTGTATTTGATTCACTTGTTACCAAATTGTCATGGTACCTTATATTAGAGTAAACCAATGTAACTTTGAAGATTTGGTACATTAGTATTTAAGACGACCCACTGACCAGTATTTCAGCGATCTCAAGACAAAGCTGATTCTTGGGGGCATACATGGTAAGTACCTGGGTGTGCTTAACACTTCAAAAGGTGGTTTCAAAATATTTAGGTACCTACATGCTCATTATTATAGCACTTGACCGCTAGGCATGCTAAGCTCGCTCAGGGTAATAAAGGTCGACTTCTACACATTGATAAGGCATCAGAATCTATAAACATTAGGTGAATCGTACGATTAGAAGACAAGTCTAAAAATAGGTAGATGAGAGCTTTTATGTCATGAAAATGTTAATTAAGAGGACGAATTGGAATTTTTGGCGCCAAGGATGTCAATTTTTCTCAGTAAATACAAAACGGATCAAAATACAACTTGGTTACCTGAAAGTTCATGATATAAGCCTTATTTTGTTAGTTGTAGAAACATGATTAGGTAACTTTTATAACAGAGAAAAATATATCAAACATACCTCTTTTTAAAAAGAGATTCACATATTATGGGCAAACGGGACCGATTTAAGCCTCTTAACTTTTTTAGTAGTTGAGTATATACATACTCTTTAAAATGGTAGTAGGAATTTTTATTAAATTATCATTTCTAAATATTAAAATTACAAAACCATTTTGTCGCTTACGACTTTTAGTTATAAGCTAGCGCGCGTATTGTTATCCTCGCCCCGCTCAGACGCTCCGACCCCTTTTGGCGCCTTAGATGCGCGTGCCGGTTATGGAATTATTGTTGACCAATTCCTCGCCTTAAATATGGCTTAAATTCTAATCAATGAAGCTGACAATATTACATTTCTAAAAAAAGATTGAGTTCAAAAATAATCTCACCAGTTACCAACGCCAGTCTTCCTGCAACCATGCCTGCCACCATTTTCGCCAAGTTTATTTAAGTAATTAAGTTTAACAGAAAAACAAACTACGATCGAGCGCTAAACCAGCTTGTGTTTAGAAAGTTTGACTTTGAACTTTCGTTTCTTATCAGTTATCAATACCTATCAAACAACCGTAAACTGTGTTATCATTTGACGTTTACAGATTCGTTCGGAAACGTTAAACACAAATGTTGGGAAAAGCAATAGTGCGCCGTGCGTAATGTGGTATCATGGTTAGTTGTTTATTATCTTACTTATCTCTCAGTTTAACGCAACAAAATACATTTATTTTGATGTAGAATGTGCTTCTATATATGATAAAGAGGAAACAGTTTTTTGCTTGTACCCTGAGGGCTCCTAAACTACTGAACCGATAAAAAAAACTGTCGGAACGGAAAAGCAACACTTAACGAGTACTTAACTTACAGGCATAGTACCTAGTATAATCATCGGCAGGGATATTGAGCCCTGACCTTCACTTGCGCAGAAGCGATTTATTGGTTTATTGCCTTATGTGTAGGTACAGTGCGCAAAGCGATCCCCACTATTCCGCAGAGAGCTCAATATCCGTGCCGATAACTATACCCATAGGACGCGGGTAAACTGCTATTGATGAAATAAAACAATCATGAAAACTAAGTAATCATCATTTATTCTTAACAACTAGGTAAAACACAGGTACTTACATGCAAACCTAATTAGCATTTTCTCATAATACCTACTTACAATTAAGAGTATTAATTACCTACCTAATAATTTTAGATTCTTTGAATCCTTTATAAAAACAATGTTACAAAAGGCCATGTTTTGCCTTCCATTTAGCTAGTACTTAATTTTTGCCTCTTACATACATACATACCTACCACTAAATTAATAAACAAGTATAACAATTAGTAATTTTATTTGCCATTAAAAACATTATAAAGTTATTTTTGGACCTGCAAACAAGACAGCTTTGTTTATGCTTAGACTGAGTTAATACTACAGCACTGCTGAGCAGCATTTTTTTTTTAATATTAATATTAAAATTTACTGATCACATTCAAAACATACATTATTTTAAAACAATTTTGTCACTTCTTCCAAATGAAAAACGCAGTAATAAAATGTTAGCCTGGATGACTTATATTTATGTATACTAACATAACAAAGAGGATTTTTTTCTTTGTACACAGGCTCTGAAACTATGGAACCGATGAAAAAAAAAGCCTTTCACTGTAGGAATGCTACAATATTCCTGAGTAACATGGGCTATATTTTAGCCCAGTATGGAAAGAATATCCCTGGAACACAGGTGTAATGGCTAGTTATTGCTTTAATGACACTTCTTGCTTACACCTAGTAAATTAATGAAAGAGAAACAAATAATTAATACTTAATTCCTAAATTATTTGAAATTCTAGCGAACTAACTTATTACAATAATGTTTTCTTATATAATAGTCTCAAAGTAAATGTGCACATTTAAAATAACTGTACTGTACACAATATTTAACAGGGGATCGGCAGTCAGCCAAGAAAGAAATGAACATGCCTAATAAAAGCACAAATAACAGTCTCACTGTTATTTCAAGAAATTACATGATGTGGCCCGCACTAATCAACAATTGGCTTGAATAAAATCCAAAGCCTTTCAAATTCTCTTCTGTATTGTTCTACCAATTCCTTCTGTGAAGTTACCAAGCAATCTTCAAAGTTGCCGCACAACGCTTGGTTAGTCCAGTTCAGGGAGCCGGCCATCAAAAACGGCAATACTGAGGGATCTGCACTTAGCGTATCTGCTAAACAAAACTTGTGGTGCATCAAATTCGTCGACTTCATCCAACGAACCGGTATGCGCTGCTTTTCTAACCTCCTTACACTCGATCCAGATGAAAATGCCATATCAGCATCTAATATGACCCTTATCCTAACTCCTCGATAGTGCAATTTTAATACAGCGTTAGTAATATCCATATTAGTCCATACATACATACAAATGTCCAAAGTATGACGAGGCTGGTTCAAATAATACAATAATCTATCCATACTTTTTGTTATCATGCAGCGCGAATATTTACTCTTTTTAACTTCTTCTACTCCGTAAGAGAACATTATTACCTCCTGGATTTCTTTTTTCTTGCATTTCTCCTCCTTTTTCTTCTTTGTTAAGTAATTGTATGTTACGCGGGTAACGAATGCTAACGATAATAACAGAAACAAAGTTTGGCTGTAACTTTTCAGAGACATGTTTATATTTTCATATCATCTGAATTAAAACACAATATCGGTCTCAGACGTTAGATGACTTATTGAATCTTATTTAGTTGAGATTCTTTTATAATTATCTGTAACTTTATGTTGTCAGATATCAAAGAAAATTAGGTTTTAATCGGCAATCACATCTTTAGTTTTGCCAATTGCCCAGTTTCGCAATGTTTACGGCATGCTGACATTGACAACGTCAAACTTTCGTTTGTCAATAGTTCCCGCTTCGCCGTTTTGTTTTCTCAGAATAAAAAAAGATGATTTTCGTTACTATTGATAAATTAACGTTACCGGTATTTTAGGCAGTACGAGAACCATTGTTATTTTGAAAATTTTGCTTTATAATTGTTTGCTGTATTATATTTCTAAATGTGGAATTTATAGCTCATAGCTTAAATCCGTGTCTTCGTAACAACTTCATAATATTAGTTTATTCATACGCTAGCTAGACGCATAAAACATATTACGCTACGGAAAAAAGTAAAATAAAACGACTGATATTTCAATTAAAGTTTAATTTAGCAATTTAGAAAATTATATACTTATTTACAAAAATTACAAATGTCTGCCTTCTCATAACGTTATGTTGTTGATAGTGAAATCATGAGGTCTTAATCGTAAGTTTAAATTATAAGAGCTGTGATGCGCTGGTTGCAGCGACCCACTGTATCCACCTATGAGTCCACAGGATCCATATCCATTGTCCGTGGTACCTCCATATCCGACCACACTTTGTCCCATGAGACCGTTAGAGTTTGGAACGTACTGTCTATTGCTAACATTCTGCATCATTAGAGAATAATCATTTTGGTATAGCCCTGTGTTACTAATTGGGATCCCAAGGTTCAAGTTCAGATTGTTTGCTTGAAAGTGATGGAGCCACGGCTCTTTGGAGTTGCGTGCAAAGTCTTGTCTCGGGTCTTGATGGGGAATGCCAATTGGCACTGCAATAGGCTCTGGTGAACCCTGGCTGGTTGAGCTTCTATGTGTCGACATTGCTGATCTTTCGTTTCTTCGGAATTTCGCTCGACGATTTTGGAACCATACCTGTGAATGAAATAACGAAGGTTATAAACTTTTATGTTAAACATTACTAGGTTTCGTTTGATAAATAATTCCTTTAGTTTTGTGTGCCACCTTTTGGTGAATTTTCAATTTAAGAGCAATACTAGATATTGCAACAATACCTAAGTTCTGATTATGAGATTTTGAGTAGGCAGTATAGATATTAAGGCGAAAGCATAGCCCAACGACCTTGAGGAGAGACTGGCCTCCGCATCCGAGCGAGCGCGAACGCCGGCGCGAATGTAAAAATATGGTTTTATTGATTTAATGGTACGAAAGTAATATATGTGAAAAAAAAATAACTTAAACTTAATAAAGTAATAAATTGACTAATTTATTGTGAAAAAAATATTTAAATCGCTTCAGTAGTTTGAAAGCAGTAAGCAAATTATTGGAAAAATAAAGAGGATATATTAGATTTTTTTCCGACTAAAGTATAAACGATAGTAAAAAAAAATAACTTAAAATTGAAAATCAAATATGTTATGCGTATCAGGTATTTTTTTTATATTATTTGGTCAATTCGTCTAGTAGTAGTAGTGTTTCAAAGAGAGGTCCATTTTGTAGTTTGGCGTAAAGCGAAGGTGTCGCATCGTGTTAGCCAAACCGAGCGTAAAGGCGTGGCAAAATCTGCTAATGAAACCGCTTTTAGTTGCTGGTTAGGGATAAAACGTTGTTATATTCACCTGAACTCTAGCTTCAGTCAAATTAACCCTCGCTGCAAGATCTTCCCTAACAAACGCATCAGGATAATGGGTCTTTTCGAACACCTTCTCCAATGCCGCCAGCTGCTGACTGGTAAACGTAGTCCTATTCCTCCGAGGCTTCTTCCTATCATCAGATTTCACGTCCCTTTCTTCCTCAGACTCCTTTTGATCCCTTTCCTTGGTACCTTTGTCTTCGTACTTCCTCCTCATGTCTTCGTAAGCTAGGTAGTCGACTGGTTTCATGTATGGTCTTTGAAGGTCTTTTGGGTACCATGTTAGGTCGTTTTGATAGCTCGTGTCGTGCGTGCTGTTGATTTGACGGCCGGCTGTCAAATGATGGAGTCTGAGAAGACTGTCCTCGTGGCATTTGATCATTTGGAATAGGTTGTGGTTGTTCTCTGGGTAGCTTCCAGGGTTCACGTTGTAAGTCGGGGTTTGGGCTTTCGGATCGTAGTTCTTCGTGATTGGTTGCCGTGTGTTGGGAATATCTGTGAAAAAAGAATGTTGTTAGAGAAGTGCTTCTGCTATGATTATGCAGGTTTTTATGTTGTATTTCTACGTTGCCCGTGATTCTTATGAAATGTTATTTTACTTTCAAAATCTGTCCATATAGGTACGACAATAATGACATGATTAGCTTTCAAGCTTCAAACTCCCGAAAACCGTGAATCTTTGTTCCCGTAGGAAAAGGTAACTTGACCTGAAACTTTAAACTCAGTTATTCAAGAACTCTAACAGATCCATGCTAAATAAAATTTATTTCGCTTTTAATGCTTTTAGTAGGGATATTAATTGATCCTAAACCGATAGTGTGGGTCCACACTGCGAGCCTAGCGCGGTTGCGACGGCGGGCGCGAAATATCAAACATATGAAACGCGCCTTTGCGTCCATATTGAAGTGACTAAGGCGGAAGCCTAGTGCGATGGGACTGAGCGGCACAGCGAGCGTAAGTTTCAAACGCTTCTATCCGCGCGTTCTGGCTACACTACGGGCCTAGTCATCGAGCGACCCAATGCGCGGACGGCGGGGGTAACAAACCAGTTCGATCTTGTCGTTCGGCGTATGTGCATTTATATTCGTTTGTCTAAAAAATGGCGGTGAATACTGAATCTTTCATAAGTGCAATTCAATCTAAACCACCGATCTGGCAAAGCAAACATCCACACCACAATAATCGCACAATAACAAGAAAGTTATGGAGTGAAATAAAAGAACAATTTCCTATAAGTCAAGGTGTTGCACTCCTGATGTTCGTCACACCGCTACAAGAGCTCGCGCCTTCACTGTGGCCACCCGACGCCGCCGCTTGCCGCGCCCGCCTAGGCTCCAGTCACCGCGCTTGCAGTGTGGACCCACACATAGGGTCCTATCATTTCGCATCAAAATAACAGCAAAACAAACAACACACAGTCGTCGCTTGTTTCACACACACATGCACACGCCCCGGCGGCTAACTTCTATAGGCTGTTGTTGTAGCCGGCTCGGGCGCAACCCTATCGGTTACTGCGCACGTGGAAACTGTTGCTCATGCTGAAGTGCACTTGTGAAGGTTAAGGAGGTACTCATGATAGGTACTGTTGCTAGAGTTAGGTATTAAATACCTAACGGGTTTACGGGTTTGAAGTTGTCACTTTAGGTTGGAGCAGTTATATGGTAGCAAAGGGGAGCTAAAAAAATATAATAATCTAAATTCTCCTTCATCTATATATCTGTAGGTACTTCTATACTAAATATATAAAGAGGAAAGCTTTATTTTTTACTAGCTTTCCGCCCGCGGCTTCGCCCGCGTGGAATTCGGTTATACTGCGGTGTAAATCACAACTATAAGAAAACTTCTCATTCCCACGGAAAAATCTAAGAAGCGCGATGTAACGTTGGATACGATTAGTTGTTAAACCAAAACTGAATGGTACACTATATTATACGTTTTCCCTTGTGGAGCAAAAACATGCAGATTTTGGGCACTGGAAACCCGGTAACACGCTACATAGAGCCTAGGGATTGATTATCGTATTATTTAGCTTCTAAATTTACATGTTTATATTCGTTTGCAATATATTACCTTGTTTTAAACGACACACAGCGCCATCTACAATCCATCCATCAAGCAAACAATATTTTTGTTTTCGCTCGGGAATATCTATTTTTTTCGGGATAAAAAGTACCCTATTATTTAATCCGGACTTCTAACTTTACGTCTGCAAAATTTCAAAGCAATCGGTTCAGTAGTTACGGCGTGAAAGCGGAACAAACAAACAAACAAACAAACAAACAAACTCACTTTCCGATTTATAATATTAGTAAGGATTTGTTCTTTATCTATATCTATAGTAATATAGAAAGAAAGTTTTCATTTCTTGAATCGAATAGACTCTGGAAGTACTGAACCGATGTGAATAATTATTTCACTGTCAGGAAGCTACACTATCTGAGGTGAACATGGGTTAATGGGTTACGTTTTAAATATCTAGTTACCTACCTACGGGAAGAAATTTCGAAAATCGCGTGGAACACTTATGTAGATATACTTCAGCTCTTCTCGTGTAAAGGCGGGAAATATTATTTTTATATGTATAAATAAATATTATAGCGCATATTTATAAAAAAAATATCTGAAGTAAGTTTTAGACTACGGCCGAAATTATCTACTTCTCAGACGACAAGCCTCATTCTTGCGAATCGTCTACAGAAAAAATGATTTTGAAAATTCTCAACTAAAATTAATGCAGATTGACTACATTAAGACAATACCTACCTACATGTAACAAAAGTGTTCTCAAAAAAGAGTGGTGGTGGTGGAGTGGTGTGCTCTTTAAATAGCGTTCAATCAAGTCTTTGGTTTGTATGAAAAATTATCAAAAGGTCTTTTTCTATTACTTATGTGCAGCTTCTATAGTACCCAATTGGAATTGTAGAATAATGATTATTTTCCCACTTACGCAAACTTTTACACCTGAAATTCGGGTCGTGCTGATTGAAGACGTGAATTAAGCTGCTAAAAATAAATATGTGTATTTATTTTTACTGTACTGAGTATGCAACATATTTCTTTAATTTTCTTGCAATATTTTTAATTATTAGGTTGTACTAAAATAAGTCGTTTAACTGAAATTAAGCACAAGCGCTGTAAAAAAATCTCCCATCTAATTCGATTACTATTAAGCGCAGAAACTTACCTTTATTTTGCTCCATAACACACGTTTTGGCACACCAAATTATTAGAAAAATCGAATTTTAAATTTATTTACTCAAATATTTCGTAAACACTGTCACACTCGTTTTGCATCAAACCCCTCGCGCCGTCCACTCGGGCGCCGATCGAACGCGGCCAAACCGAATAATTGTTATTAATTCGCCCTCTTATTGAATTACTTTATTTAATTAAATAATTCGACTAACTCATACTAATGTGCGAACTAATGGAGTCTGTGCCGCGATCTGGCTGCTTTGCTACTTCATCTCAAAAACAACATGTGTGTTGAGACAAAAAAATACTGCAACGTCCCTCTTTTGAACACACCCATTCAAAAAGAAACCAGATTTTCGTCTTTATGCCTTCAGGAATAGATTTCAAATCTCGAACCTGAAGTTTTCATGGTGCCAAAGGAAATTAACACTTTATGATAACACCATGAAGATTAGTTTTGTATTGGTTGTCAAAAGTGGGAGTTTCACAAAGTTCTAATTTTGAATTTGTTGTAAAGGCCGCAAGGCGTGGTTAGCTTTGGCCCGCCTGTTACGAAAAAAAAGTAAAATATTTTGAGCGGGAAACGATTCAGGCAATAATTGACACGTCAACGTATATTATTTATAGCGTTCGGGAGAAAATGAACATAAAGTTTTTAAGTAATTGGATGTGATAAGTTTATGTTGTTGAAATGTTGCGGTGCGGATGTGGAAATTGGGTTTTTATTACATGAACGGAAGTTTTGGGGGTCAAAGTGGTCTGTAACTATCTACAATTCTTATTTAGTAGATAAATAATACAAAACCTGGACAACAGCTTTATTTGAGGTAGGTAAAATTACTTTTCAAGTCTTATTTCATATTTATAGCCCATATCTAGTTTGCGTCTAGCCTGCCATTTTCATTTAAACGATTCATTACAAATTGAAAGGTGTCATGACGAGAAATTAAAGTGCCAATGCTCAGCCATCGCGATTTTTTTGCATTTAATTGTCCACGTGTAACCTCATCATCTTCACAAAATGATTGGAGCAGACAGGCTCTTGGCTTACTCCGTTCTGGCATCCATTTGCAACTATCAATTTGTTTTTAAACAATATATTGGACATGACAATCCATTTTAGATATAATGGCGGTTAGACCGATTATCGGTCATGGCGGCTATTCTCTCTACGAAGATCAGCTAGTGGTGCCGGGCAATAATTATTAAAATGCACAAGCATTTGCTCACAGTTCGCACTCTTTTGCATCTATCTCCGGACCGGAGAGAGAGATAGGGCGTAGGACTAGTAAATACGGAGAGCACCTAGGTAATCTATCTAAATACTATGTGGTCTCCGATGCACGGATGTATCACCACAAACTTCTAGACTCCGGGCTGCAAGCTCAGTTGAGAGATCCACTGTCCAGCATAAACACTGTCACTGACATATCGTTATGCAAGTTGAATTAAATAAATTATTGTTTAATTTAAAAAAATCAAAAGTGATTTTCCAGAAAGAGCCTAAAAATTTAGTTTTTTTATTTTCAGTAGAAATATTCCATTGCATAGATGATAATACCAGACCTCTACTTAAGTAAGCACCTGACAATAATTTTTACTAACGATAAAAATAAATTGACCTATTAGACTAACTGCACGGGTTCATTGTAAAAGCTTTTTTCAATCATCAGGGTCTAAAAAAGCGGACTAAGTAGGTAGTAGTCCCAATCAATATAAACATATCAATGTTATAAATTAAATAAAATCAATTCACAAATATATTTGTACTAAATTCATGTGTAATTCCGTAGTCATCCCGGCGTACCTTCCCGTCTGCCCGGAATAGAACCGGCGACCCGTCGCTTCGAATTAGTGTGAAACGTTGAAAAACGCCTGAAGCGTACCGTAACGCACCACGGACGCTGCCAGATGCCATAGAGTAGTGCACAGCGTTTATTTTCTGAGAGAGAAAGACTAACATTATGAAAAACAGAAAAAAAACAGGAGAAAATGGAAATAAAGTTTTGGTAAGTAGGTACAAGTAATAAAGTAAGTAATTATTTTCTTCAGACTTACCTAAGCACATAAAATGTATCAAATATTGAAAGTCGATTTCATTGAAAAATTCTCAAAACAGTTTAGACATTTTTCCCATTTTCCCAGCTAGATGATTGTAATCCGATGTAAGATGTTTTTGAACCTCATTATTAAAAAGAAAAGGCTATATCTATTGATAAAGTAGGAGAGATAATTGAACAGACACATCAACTGGTGCGCTCACTCCATTAATAATTTTAATCACGATTTTTTATGATACGATCAATAGCACTCTATTCCTAGTCCTCCAGATAATACGAAACAGCAACGTTTTATGAAATTATATCAAAAATAAGTACCTAATAAAATAATTATTTTCATGACTTTACGAGTCGCGATTTCTTTGAATCTCTTGAAGTGTTTACAATATGAAGACGTATTTAATTGATTATTTACAAGGAATACACATTCTGAAATCAAAAACAAAATATTAAAACGTGGATTCCTTTGAAGCAAACGTTCTATATTCAAATGCAAGCGCGCCAAGGTGTCATGGCGGCCATAATTGGGGATGACAGTTGTTGGCGGCGACTGGGAGCATGCGCGGTGCGGCCGAGACAGCTCGTTTGCGCCTGAGCATAACGAGACCGTACTAATCTCGTCTTGTTCTTTAGTAATATTATAACTGATCGACACTAAAGAGAAACGTAATTTAATTTAAGAATTTATTGCTGCTATTTTGCCTAGATTATTGTTTGTCAGAATAGTTTCGTTATTCATAATTTTGGCTATTGCCTATATTTCAGTCTTCACGATCTCGGATTCCTAAGAATCTGTTTACAATTAATTTTCCGAAAACTCACTCTGAACGTTCAGGTCCTACTGGTGACATTAGCAGACATTCTTATGGCCATTTTATATCCCCAAATTGTCCATGTTTCTCACTCTTTTTCGATGTAACTTCAGTTATAAAAGAACACGACCACCTCTTTTTTCGCACCAATTAAACAGCAACCAAACCAAAAATAATCCACATTGCCAATAAATCATAAACGCCGTTCATTTCTGAAAGCGCGACTCAGAACTGCAATAATAATTAATTTCGCCACGGTGTGGTCTAGCCTGACATATACGTGTTCATTTTAAAGGGATGGGGGCTCAATAACCCGTGAACAGAAACATTTGTCACCACATCATCCGGTGTGGTAGCCATGGTTGTACAAAAAGTTTGGACCTCCCCATGAATGAGCGTGTAAGGAGTATTTTTGGAATGTTCAATAATTAGGTTGAGATTTTGCTTATTGATAAATCAGCTTATGGATGGGGTGGTGATGATAAATCAGCTTATGGGAAAGAAAAAGCATTTATTGACACAACACAAGATTAATACCGATCGGTACGAGTTTGGGTTTATGCTTATATTTAAGCCTAGGTAAATGTCTAAATAATGGCCATTTAGTAGGCTTTACTTTTACTTTCAAAATTATATTGTACAATCATATATGTTTTATAATATCGTTAGATTCCAATAACAATGAAAACTTCCATTTTAAACATTTCCAAAATTTCGTCCTAAACCGTGGCCAAAATATGGCGCCTACAATGCGCGCGCGCATGACAATTACCTCAAATCAGTGGAGCCATTACTCACGTCGCTTCCACGCAACAGTTGGTCCCAACGATTAATTAACGATACAATTTTAGCACTTACACGAAAAATACTAAAACAATTAAACGTTAGACGCAAATAGAAATTTAATTGATGATGGATTACCGCTCCGATTTGAAGCGAGACTAAGCTTTGCTAAAATAAAAACAGCTATTTTGAGTGTTTGTAGGAATGATACTTACTTTGTATGTTTTAATAGAAAGAAATAAGAATGAAAACAAAGTGAAGCAAACAATTTCTTAAGAAGAAAGTATTGACGGGTTTGGTAGCAAAACCTATTGCACTTTTTCAGCCAATGCATACAATGCATCTGAAAACTTAAAAATATTTTGTCACGCAGTAATTTATCACCGAAACATAATTATTGGTTGCGGCCCATCGCCGACCACTCTACTGTTGACGTGTTCGCTAAATTAATGGGCTTCGGAGCTAACGAGTCGTGCGATTCGCTGCGTGCGCGCATCCGGAAGGATGCCTGGGAGGTAGGCGCCGGAGGAAAAAAACATGTAGTCAAATAAGTTGAAGTCATTTAATAAATATTTTGCTAAATAGGGTTTATTATTGAAAACTAGCTGAAATAACTCGCCTATTTATAGACATACATAGATTGACAAAGAAAACACCGTGCAAAATTGAACAACTCCGGAAAAAAACTTCGTCGGTACGGTCTCATCTCTGTAAAAAACTTTTTTATTTTATTAAACTAAACCATAAAAAATCTTATTTGCCGTCTTCGTCAAGAATGAGATATGTTATGTTAAAACTGGCTGATTTTCAGATGTTATAAGAGCATGCAACAGGATAGTTATCTTAAACCGAATATTTTTTAACAGAAACCTGTCACAATACATTATCCCACCAGGCCCGCAATGCTCGTAAACCTACTAATAATTTTCAAGATAAAAATAATAGATAATCAGATATTTCCTCAGGAAATTTGTAATTTGTGCCCGTTACTATAATTTTAATTAGAAACATTCGAACTAAAATAGTTCGTTCTTTGACGGCTTTTAACTTTTTTACGTCGATGATGTCGTTAAACTTTGACACTTTTTTACGGACATACTTATCGTAGTTTCTTTCCTCTAAGTGCCTTTCGTAAAAATCTGGTAGTGTCTATCCGTTTGTTCGAAGCCGATGTCATTCTCCTGGGGTTTTAAGTCACCTTCAAAATTGACGTGCCCTTTTTTGGCAACTCCTGTATCGTTTTTTGCTGTGGTTTTGTAAAGATAAAACTGTACGTCTGAAAAAACTTAAACATGCCAAATAGTTTTTTGAGTACCTAACCGATCTTTAAACTGTTTTTTTTATCAAAAAAACTAAAATGATTAACGTTTGAAGAGTCTTGTTATGGCAAATTAGCTACTATTGCAGCATCTGGCAATTAGCTTTTTGCATATTACGGGATTGCGTACTGGCTGGCAACTTAGACGTATAAAAAAGTCATAGTATCAAAAAGTTGATAGTTGTCTCAATTTAAAGTTGTTCCGTGGACAAAGCGCCTTAGATGCATAAAAGTACTTCTATGTATAAAAATGAATTCAAGACTCAGCAATCATCATTACAACTTAAAAAACTTCTTCATCCTAGTAACACAAACCTTCGGCATGTTCCGTCGGATTTCCGCGAATCTTCGTAAATAGCCGACCACCGCCGCGGCTTCAGTGGCGGTATCGTAACGTATCAGTTTCCAACTCCTGCGCATCACTGTCGGCATCACAGCTGTCAACAGACGCGTCACTAGACCGTGACCTGTCAAGGTTTTGTGTCTGGATAGACTAATTTACGTAAATGTAGAAAATAATAAAAAAGTAAGAAAATATTCTACCTAAGTTACAAATACGTAAAAACAAAGACTTAAGCACGCTATGTTACAAATACTGAAATACAATGAACTGATTCAACAAAATTCACTACAAAGGTTTGCTTTACTTTCTTGATACTGAAACCTAAATCAGCAATAACCGACATCCAAAGCAATTAAGTTGGCCATCAAAACACGAACATTATAGCCGACTTCAGCACTCATTCATTCTTGTAGTTAAAACCTAATAAATCTGATTAAATCAGCGCCCGTTGCGTTTAAATCTCAACAATTTCAAAGAGTCGAAATTTGTCCTGACAAAATTTAGTGCGACAGTGTTTGGCCGGCGCGAGCGCATGATTCGTCGAGATCAAAGCTTGAGACGCACCGTCATGTGTTCCCGACAACATGTAGGTCGCCGAAACCCCTCGGGGGCACTTACAAAAAGTTAGCTTGTATGTTTTGTAAATAATATCTTATTGGTCTGCGGGTTTCTTTTGCTTGTAAGGATCTCGTCATGAACGGCGGCTCCGTTATTTTTGTGCACTTTTTATTCAGTAGCTAGTAACTTAATAAACGCGGTTTTTTTATCCAGTTTCAAACGTGTGATGTGTTTTTTTTTTGAAAATATTAATCAATGGTGGACCGTTTTAAATAACAAAAGTGTATTAAAAAAAAATTATTTTATTATAAACGTAAAAACTGGTTAAGTATATTAAGGTAAGTTGCATCATTTAATGTTTGATGTAATTTTCAGTTGATGGCTAACCATAGCCATCAACTGAAAATATTTCTGTTATCGTTTTAGTTAGATAAATGGTGTAACTTAGCGTTTTAGTTAAGATTAAAGTCCGTTGTCTTTAAGTTCAGTCCCATGCTCCTGGGCAGTTGTAATATCTGTTGATGCGAAGCCAATCCTTGTCAGTGATGTACTGTCGTTGACCCATGTCGTTCATGACGCTTCTCTGTGAAAATAAATACAATAATTTTGTAAATACGTAAATATGTCAACTTTCCACAAGTATATGACAGAAGTACGAAAAGGCTCATGAAAGTCTTTCTGCTCATATCGCAATATTTTTACTTTAAGTTGACGCAGTACGTCTTCTACCATACTTCGATGAGGTTAAGTCACAAGTTGTTTGAACGCGCTAATCTCCGAAACTACTGATCCGATTTGAAAAATTCTTTCAGTGTTAGATAGCCCATTTATCGAGGAACGCTGCTTTTTATCCGGGTTCACGCAGAGGTTCCTACGGGATGCGGGTGAAACCGCTGGCAGAAGCTAGTTCAAATAATAAAAGAAAACGATTTTAACTAATTATATAGATTTTTTAATACGAACCTCCCTTGGCACAATGGTAGGTGCACCGTTAGCCGTGAAGGAATAAGCTCCATAGTGCATACAGCTGACATAGTCGTAATCAACGCCCAAGTTATCCACTCTCGATTGTCCGTACAAATCGAAATTGTGTTCGCTTCCTAGAAAATAATAGAAAAAGGAATGATTAGATGGAATGGTATAAATTATGTTTTTTTTTTCAACACATCTTGATTATAAAAACAACATTTTGTGTTGAATGTGTTACCTACAATATTTTGCAATAAACAATTTTCTGGAAAAGTCATCTAAGTTTAAATTGGACAACAATGATTTTGTCAGAAAGTGACAGTACGCCACAAGTAAATGCTACATATACCTACCTGGTGTAATGTTCTGTTCGTTAATCTGAACGTAATCATTCCTGTTATAAGTAGTATGCATATGCAAGAAGCCAAGGATGTGCATGAACTCGTGCACGATGGTCGCGTGTCTGAAGCAGCCGACGCCCACAGACTCGCGGGCAAGGTTCATTTGGTGAGCTCCTCGAGATGGTCTGTAGCCTACATTTGCGTAACAGCCGCTTGGTTCACCCTGGAAGAAAACATAATGATATAGTTCGTGCCAAACATAATGACAGGTCGGTATACATGTATAGCGCAAGGCACTCAGTACAAAACAATTTTCAGGTATCAACGGCCGACGGAGATAGGCAAGGAGTTTAGTGCAAGCTACCCCTGCCATTAAAGTTGGTGATAACTATAGGTACCAAAAGTCATAATGGTAGGTGAACACCATTGGATAACACGGCATAACAGAAGAAATAGGAATACCAGAAGTGAGTTACAATGCCATTTAATACTTTAATCCCTCTGATGTGATTTTTATTATAAGGAACGCATTAAACCTTATTTCATTCCAATTGAATCACTATCAACGTATCGTTAAATACATTAATCCTGTTTATATCTTACTTAAGCTTATGTTTCGTTTTGGTGGATTATGTCATTTCTTTTGGCTTAATTTTAATTCCTATTATCTCTAGCACTTGTGAGTTGTGTATTCACTACTATGATTTGTACTCACGGTAATTTTAGCGTAGACGGTATCTGATGCAGCCCGGTATCGGAATTTCACGCAAGTGTGTGCTTCAATGTCCCTTGCGGCATCCCAAATTGCTGCTTTTTGTGCGTCATCTGCGAATTAAAATTTAAGGTATTGCTGGGCTGCGAGATTGTTCGAAAGAGTTACCTACCTCCTGGTTCATAAAAGGCCTACGTAGGAACATGATAGGTTTAGTCAGTAAGAGTCTGACACTCTCTCACCGCTACCAAGAGGGGTCATTTGATAATTTCCTATAAAAAACATGTAACTTTTTGTCTAATCATGCTTTGAATTTCATCTGATGTGATAAAATGATACATAGATTTACGGATAAAGGATTTCTTGAACCCGATACCGAGATACACTTGACTAACAATGCATTTTCTTGTAGGTATTTACGATTCTCCTTTATTGAGTGCACTTTATCTAGCGTATCATCTTCGATTGTATTTGTAGTTATAAATATGACGATATTGTCTCTTTTCTTTCTTTTGTTTATGAGTTTAATATTGTCTGATCCTCGTTGATTCCTTTTGATAATAATCTTTTGACAATATGAATCAGTGACCTATTTATTGTGGTTACAACGACCTTCTGTTTTTATTTTTAATCTTGAAAGAGTTTATTATAGAGGGCACGAGTTTTCGATTTATTGTTTGGTATCCAAACACCTTCCAGTCTATTTGAGTTAAAGCTAGTCATGCTTAAATTTATTACAATTTTTTTTTTTAAAGTTATCGACAAATGCTACAATCGCAATTTATTTCAATAACTTTATCTATTTTATAACCCTTCATGGATCATAAATTACACAGTCAACTATATGACTAATATTACTTGAAAAGGCAATAAACTAACTAACTTATATCTTAGTCATGCCTTAAAATTGTGTCTTGTAATTGTGATGAAACTTTACTAACATTTTATTTAATTGATCCAAGACAAGAAATACTAAGAAATTACCAATCTGGTGAAAATGTTCACGTCTTTTTTGTCAAGACAGGAAATTCTGCTCTCCGTGAAATACATTATTTGGACTAAGAATGTGGTGAAGAAGAACACCGCGTGCAAATATGGACTTAAAATCTGAATCAGGCATTGTGATAACCACTCAAACCTTCTCTATACAAAAGAGGCTGTTGCCCTACAGTAGAACACAAAAAAAGTTTTACTCACCGAACCAGCCATCAGCAAACTCAAATATGACAGTATTATCAGGCCAGCTGGTAATAGAAGAGGAACTATAAGCAGCCCTTCCAACGGCATACTCTTGCAGCATGACCTCATAGTCTTGCTCATCCAGGACTATATCTCCTTGGTACTTGCCGCTCAGTTCTTCATCATTTACGTTGGGTAGAGCCTTCTTTCTTGCTAGGAATTGCTCTCGATTTACGTTACCTGTTGAATAAAATGATTAGGACATTTTTTTGCGAATGTAACTTATTATTGTAAGGATTTTGGAATTAGCTTATTATAATTTATAGCGTTGCCATAGAATCTGCAGAATAATTTTCCAAGGAAAGATTCTCACATTCAGGTCACTAAAAAACGATTTGAATCTATCTACTTAAAACTTTTAACAGTTGCAGAAGAAGACTGAATTTTTAAACAAAAATATTTGTTTACTTCTTTTCTTTGATTCCAACTTTGTGCCGAACTGCGAGAGATCTTAGTTCAAAAAAATAAAATAGTTAAAAATAATGTAATTTTCTTACTGACCTTTCCGAATCCCTTCCAGAAACTGCCTGAAATCTTCAATGTCCTTTCTGGTCCTCACAACGGCTGGACTGGCAGAAACCAGCCCCACCACGACAAAAATCATTAACAATCGCAACATACTAATGTCTAATGTTCCCGATACTATTGTACACAAACCTCCAGAAATACTAGCCTTATATTGAAACAATTATCTCCCTCTATATAGATAACTTGTAGATTTATCAGTTTACAACTCAAATATTGTTTGGTGACTCCGATTTTGAGGTGCAATAAAATCTATTGTTTTTCGTGTTTATAGCGTTTTTTTTTTTATCTGCAATTGACTGGTTCATTAACCGAAATATTTTATGAAGAAGGTGAATATTATTTTGGGTACTAAAGATAATATTTATCTTACCTTTGAACTGGAAGCGTTCATTTTTGTTTTGTACATTGATGATGTCGTGTCCGAGACCGGGATAGTTAGAGGTCAGTTAAGGTACATTGAGCAATAGTCGGTAATAAACTCAACATTATGAAGCTGATTAAACGTTACAATCTACTACCGAACCCTTTATAATTATCTAAAATTATATAATAACTTTTTCATGTACCTACGTCGCGTCGCACAGTGGTCCGGATTTTCAAAAATGTGGACATAGGATCGAAAATGCATATTTAACTCAACTAAAAATTGTTTCGTATAGGAAATTTAACACTGATTAATACTTATTACTACAACTTTTAAAAAAAACTGCTCCTTCACCTAAAAAAAAAATATTGAAAATAAAAATGTATGGGAGAAAATCTATTTTATTTTTTTTCTCCGTTCAGTATCAAAGTATAGCAACCAAATCTTATATTCTGGTAAGTACCTATTGTTCTAAATACGACAAAATATAAATTGCTTGCGTATCCCTGCGGCCTTGGCGCCTACGATGCTTCAAAGTTTACAATTTTAAACTTGAATTATCTTACCATTATTAACGAGTTTTTCTGAGTTTTTCTATTGAAATTAATACAGAATATCATTTTTAATAAAAAAAAGCCCCCCGCGCGCACCAACCGTGTTTTTGGCTCGCCCCTACTACTTGGGACTTAAATGTTCTACTGCTGAAATGACAGTATACTTTTGTGTAGTATACAACTTTGCCGAACCCTTCGGGGATTATCTTTAATGCGTGACTGCCCTAATTGACCTCCTCAACCCAGTTACCCGTAACACAATACCCCTTGGTGAGACTGGTGTCAGACTTACTGGCTTCTGACTACCCGTAACGACTGCCAAAGATGTTCAATAACAGCTGGAACCTACAGTTTAACGTGCTTGCTTGCATGATTGATATTGCTTGTATGATATTCACGACCTCTTCGAAATTCCTTATTTCTTGCTTCGCCCGCTTCTTCGGAAAGAATGCTAATTGGTAGGAGGCCAAAGTGATGACAAATGTCTGCACCGTATATGAGTAGCTTGTGTAAATGCACAAAGATCTCAGCTGTTTCTCTGCAATAACTCCTGAATTTTTCAATATCTATAGCACATCCTGATGAAATCGTTTGAAGAATAACCGCAAAATGTTTTAGTAGGCCTTTGTCAATTTTAGTTATTTCGGCAGATTTATCATAATCTCTAAAAAACCTGTTTGCTGTTCGAATTCTTCTTGTGTCAAATGTTTCTTCGCAGCTTTTAGTTGCTTGTTAGCACCTCGTGTAGTTCACAACCCAAAGTCCATGTTGTAAGATATATGTAGAATACACTCCATACAACGAATCCACATATGAAGAGTAGAAAGTCCATATTTATAAACATCATCTCGAACAGGTCTTGAAAATACTTCTGACAGCTTGTTCATCTCGGTCGGCTTAGCAAGGCAAATATTGCAGGCAGATGCAGACGAAGTGTGCGTTATAATAGTGGCTACTTTTCCGTCGATCATTGTCATATGAAGCTCGTGACTAATCTCTAGCCCTGCCCATTTTGTAGAATCGATGTTATTAGGGTTCCGTAGTTCCCTACCTAAAGGGTAAAACGGGACCCTATTGTTTTCGCTCCACTGTCCGTCCGTCCGTCTGTCACCAGGCTGTATTTCATGAACCGTGATAGTTAGAGAGTTGACATTTTCACAGTACTGCTGTTGCCGCTCTAACAACAAATATGAAACCTAGAATCAAATAACTATTTTGGGTGACTCCCATACAACAAACGTGACTGTTTTGCTAATTTTGGCTCAATTTCGATAAATATATATATATATACATATATAGAATATTATTTTTGATGGTACAGAACCCTTCGTGCGCGGGTCCGACACGCACTTGGCCGGTTTTAATTATTTATTCCTTCAATGCAGCTTCTTCTTGCTTGATGTATTCTGCTGTCTCTTTACAAAACTCGAACTTAATGGGCCTGCAATAATGTGTTGAAGAAGGTGCTGGGTTTTCCCATATGGTTATATTATTTGAAACTAATTTAAGAGGGACAATACTTGACATGAAAACCGATGAATCACTGAAGTCTACATCTTCACTCCTTTGTGAACTTCGTTACGGGTAGTCAGAAGCCAGTAAGTCTGACACCAGTCTCACCAAGGGGTATTGTGTTACGGGTAACTGGGTTGAGGAGGTCAATTAGGGCAGTCACGCATTAAAGATAATCCCCGAAGGGTTCGGCAAAGTTGTATACTACACAAAAGTATACTGTCATTTCAGCAGTAGTATATTTAAGTCCCATGTAGTAGGGGCGAGCCAAAAACACGGTTGGTGCGCGCGGGGGGCTTTTTTTTATTAAAAATGATATTCTGTATTAATTTCAATAGAAAAACTCAGAAAAACTCGTTAATAATGGTAAGATAATTCAAGTTTAAAATTGTAAACTTTGAAGCATCGTAGGCGCCAAGGCCGCAGGGATACGCAAGCAATTTATATTTTGTCGTATTTAGAACAATAGGTACTTACCAGAATATAAGATTTGGTTGCTATACTTTGATACTGAACGGAGAAAAAAAATAAAATAGATTTTCTCCCATACATTTTTATTTTCAATATTTTTTTTTAGGTGAAGGAGCAGTTTTTTTTAAAAGTTGTAGTAATAAGTATTAATCAGTGTTAAATTTCCCATACGAATCAATTTTTAGTTGAGTTAAATATGCATTTTCGATCCTATGTCCACCTTTTTGAAAATCCGGACCACTGTGCGTCGGTCGCCTTTTTTTTATTAAAATAAGCAGAAGTCAAGTTCATGTAAGTAATTAACAATCATTTATTGCTAAAATTTGAAGAAATAGTTTCTTGATTTTGAGAACCTGTTTCTTTTGTTCATCTTTATTCGTTTAATGAACAGGAAACTACAGCTAGGTACATAATTTTGATCAAAACCCGAAAAAAACAAGTATTCAGATAATTTCACAGAAAGCTGAACTAGTCACCAAATTATCTCCGCTTATTGCGTTTCTGTTTATTTTTAGTCACTATAATGAAAACAATATTATTTGTTATTTTAGTAAATATTTATTTATAAATCTAGGTTCTTGATTCTAGAGATTATAGATCTAGACTGAGATTTAATTATTGATACAAATCTTTGCAATGGTTTATCGTGTCAACAGCTTTATAATATTAGGTCTTCTTTATAAGTGGACTTCCATTTGTCAGCGGCTTCCCCCGTACCCCGAGGGTATTACTCCACGCACCTGGATATATAATTAGCCTAAAGAGTAACGACAGAATTTTCTAAATCCATCCATAGCTTACTTGACATAATTGGAGTAGTTTAAAATTCATCATTATCATCTTGAGTTTCGGGCTGTAAAAATTTGGACCCTAATTTATCTCGATGATGACATATACAGGTAAATGTCAGAATGTCTTCGACAGTCATCGTTACAACAATTATTCTCTTACATTGTAAATGACGAAAGTTTTTCCCAGAATCGACTATTTTGTACAGTTGTGAATACTTATACAATAAATGTACCCAGATAAAGCCCTTGCTTTCAAAAATAGTTTTTAGGGCTGCCAGAGTATTTATTTATGCAGTCCTGTACCGATTTTTTTAAATTATTTTAATCGGTTCAGTAGCCAGTTCCGAGCCTATATACCTACCTATTTATATAAGTAATCTATTCTACACACAAACAGAAAGGACAATGGGCGATTCCGGTCCAAATGTCCACCACGAACGAGACCTATTAATTAATTTGTGAATTGACTACAATTAGAATTTTTTGTGTTATTGAATTCGCTAAACATATGTATATTGTTATGTATGTGTATTTTTTGGTTAACTAACTCATGTGAGATGCATTGTATAGGGCTTTTTAACAAAACACCTTGATAAGATTGCTTTAAAATGTATTTGAAAATTATAGCAGTATGTAGTTTCATTTTGACACCTCACAAAACGAACACAGCCGCATTAGACAAGAAATATTTGTATATCTGATCAACAAAGATTTTCAGTAAATAAATGAAATACAAGATTTTATGGAAAAATCAGTCTATTTATCAGTAGATCATTGGTTTATTGGGCGATTTCAACGACGTTTACACTCTCAGGTACAATGTCTTCTTGGGGCAATTCCTCAACGGCTTCTTGGGGCAAGTCCTCGAGTGCAACTTCCTCTTCAACCTTGTATTCATGTTCATAGGTTCCCTGGGAGAGTTCCTCAGCATTGATGGGAGTACTCCATGCTCCGGGACAGTTGTAGTGCCTGTTGGCTCTCAGCCAGTCCCAGCCGGTCACGAATTGCTGTTGACCCATGAGGCCGTTGTCGTTCTGGAATAGACAAAAATGGATAATAAGTTTTTTTTCACCTACGATTCGAGAAAACTGTTTCTACATCCTGTACCTACAGTTTTAGTAGTCTTACACTTGGAACTCGTTCCAGATTGAGCACTTGGATCCTTTTATAATATAGACAATAAGTTTCTTTTCATTCCATGAAACTTGTAGTTATTTTTCGAAAAATTACAACTAAAGGGTAGGATAACTATGCTATGTAGAGACCAATGTTTAATGCAGGACCTTTTTACCTACTGGATAAAAGGACCTCTGGCACTTCTAACCCAGAAGAAAAGGGTCCTTTTGTGTCCTTTGAGGTGCGTTTGAAGTCTGTAAAACCTAGGTCTATAGGCTTTGTTAATAATACTTACGTAAATAGGCAACATGGTAGGTTGTCCGTTGATACTGAAGCCGTATCTACCGTAGTGCATATTGCTGGCGTACTCGTAGGGCAAACCCATGTTGTGAACGATGTTGGTTCCGTACTTCTCGAAGTTGTGTTCCATACCTGGCATAGAGAAATTACGTTAAATATCTTTTTGATGAATTTTCTACACCTTAAAAATCTATTTCATTAAATGTATTATTGGTCTCAATGAAGTTTGAATTACTTTATTATGAATGAGAAATTATTGGAAATAAAACTGTCATCACGCAAATATGGCAAAGGTTATCAATTTACAATTGAAAATACCAAAACTTATCAGTTATCTAAATGGTTTTATAACTTTAATCTATCGTAATCCGTATAGCATAATTCTATAAACTTTTGTTGTCTGCGGCTTTCTTTCAAAGTCTTTGATGTTTGAAATCGTTGCCAATTCAGGAAAGTACATTGTACTTAATCATTTTATAGGGTCGTCACCGCGCCAATTTAGTCAGTGGTCATAAAAGGTTGATTCATAAATCAGACCATTTCCGTAATGTTTCATGACTGATAAATAAATACGTGAGTTTAAGTGCAATGTCGTCTTTAAAAAAAGTAGATATGACGGAAAGGTTCACGAAAACTAAAGAAGTTTAATAATTGTATTCATAGATTTCTGTGTCATGGGTGACTCTTCCATCCATGTATAATCTAGCTAGCATCTAATACATAAGTAATTAATTATGTATCTGTTATGTTTTTAGGCCCCAGTTGCTAAAGTAAAGCAACAACTAAAACATCATAGAGAGAATATTTACCTGGCCAAACATTCTGCCACAAAATGCGGACGTAATCGTCTCTATTATAAGTGGACTGCATATGCATAAAGCCGACGACATGGAGCCATTCGTGGATGATGACGGTATGGGTGAAGCAGCCCTGGCCGGGGTTGGCACGAGCCAAGTTCAGGGTGTGGACGCCCATGCTAGCCCAGTAGCCCACGTTGGCGTAGCAACCGTCGGATCTGCCCTGGAATTGATAGAAAAGAGGTGTTAAAATGTGACAAACTTATTAGGAGCCGAATGGACAATCTGTGCTTTCCAATTTTTAAGAGACATAGGTATATCTCGGAACGGAAGTGCTAATGTGCTCAATGTGCTGTGGAAGATTTTGGTC
Organism: Helicoverpa armigera; assembly: GCF_030705265.1. Lineage (NCBI taxonomy): Eukaryota > Metazoa > Arthropoda > Insecta > Lepidoptera > Noctuidae > Helicoverpa > Helicoverpa armigera. Next base: position 11,105,968 of record NC_087124.1, on the reverse strand, counting down.
ATGATACATACATAAGTACCTAACCTTTTTTTTGTTGAATATTCGAGTTATCATCTATTTATATCCCGTGGATTACAATATCCGTTTTTCGATTCGTTAATGTTTATGAATGGTAAAATGTATGACATTGTCGTCTTTTCTCATTTGTATAGGTACCTACGGCTATGCCGAATGCTTTCTGTCGTGGTGATTAGGCAAAAATAATCAAAATCATGACCGTTCTAGAATTTGCTTAATATGAATACGTCAGTTATAGATTTTATTACATTTGATTATTATTTATTGTCTTTATGTTCATATCTTGCGTACCCACATAACCCGGGTCAGTATGTACCAAGATTAGCCACGTTACTTGATCGTTTGATAAATTCTGTTTATCATATTGTATCTAATCGTTTGCTAGCAAATAATCATAAAACATCAAATTAAGATAATGAAGCAAATAAATTCTTTAGCCCAAAAAGAACACCATTATTATACCTACGAGTAGGTAGGTGCTTAGATACTCTGCGATCTCATTTTTTCACTAACTCTTGCTACTCGTTTGATACTTCGAGGCTTATAACATTATTAATGTGTTATAAATGAAACGTTAATGTTAACGAATCACCAATCAATCAAGACCAATCTTTGACTTCTATTTCCTCCGTGACAGCCAGACTTAGACTGGAAGCCGAACCCAACATAATTGGGAAAAAGGCTCGGAGGATAATTGTGACAGCTACAACAAAAAATACTTATTAATACTTACAGTGATCAGGACATAGACATTCTCCCACCACTCCCTGCGGCGGAACCTCACGCAAGTCCTCGCTGAGATCTCTCTCATGGCTGCGTAGATGGCGTTAATTTGTGCGTTTGCTGAAAAAGCACAAAAGAGTTTTGTTAAAGAAAGTTTCTCTATTGCATCGTATTTACAGTATTTACAGTTCTGGTTCTAAAAACAGTTTAATCTTGCTGTTTATATTGTTTAAAAACTTGTTTATATAATATTGTTAGCGACATTAACGATTCATCTGTAAAACCTCACTTAATAAAACTTCGACTTGAGATAGATTCATGGTAGCACAAGTTTAAACCTTAGTGGTTTTTGGTTGCTTTTTAAATGGATAATATATAGTATTTATGTAAACATGATAAATAAAAAATGCTGTTAAATATGATGACGGAGTTGTAATGGTAAAAATAACACTTACTGAATTCATTGTTGAACTCGTAGACAATGGTATTGCCGGGCCACTTGGTGTTAGGCCAGATGTACGCGTTCCTGCCCTCAGCATACTGCTGCAGCATGAGCTCAGCCTGCTCATCATTGAGGAGGATGTCACCCTGGAACTTGCCGCTGTTCTCCCATACGGAAGCTTTGGGGTTGGCGAGCATACGAGACTCTATGCGGATTCCATCATCTGGAATTGAGGAAGTTATGTTTTAAAGTTCTATCTACATTCTTATATAGGTTACCAGCTGTTACATTTGCGTCTGTGGGAAGGCCATACCAGGATTAAATATAGCTTATGTTACTTGGGAATAATCTAGCTTCCCAACAAAGAAATTATTTTTTAAATCTTTGTATTTTTTTTTCCTCTTTATTATATTAGCATAGAAGCAAGTATAGATTAGTAGACCATCAAAACGATCAGAATTTTCTAGGATAACTTTAATCATTTAGGTAATGTGTTGTTGTTTATTTAAATACTAAGTAGAAACGACAGCCTATCTGAAGTCGGCAACTAATATGCACCTAAAGTAAAACCTATATTAAGACTTCTTTTTCCTAAATAGCTACCCAATAATTAGAGATGGAATTAATGGCGCGTGCCGCAAAGACAAGTAGTGCGTCATTAATTAAGCACCTGCCAATCGTCTTGGATTATAAATTAGATTATTTTACGTCGCACGAAATTCTTATCTTCAAAGAAAAACCTATGCATATACAATGCATCACGTTTTTCATTATCAACATTAAGTAACTACTCTTGATTTTATTGTTTATCATTTTTAATATCATGATTAATTGCTCAAATCTGAAGAGGATTATGTGAAGTTAAATGAATATCTGTAGATAGGCAAAGGTCTCAAGATAATGTTTTTCAAAAAATATCGATAAGTAAGACCTTGATATGCATAGGTCCGTGTGCAATTATTTTGAATCCTCCCGGATTTCTAACTACGTAACACGGTTCTCGAAATCAAAATGTGATCGACAACTGAGCGACGCAGTTTAGTTAAAACATTATGTAAATAATAGACTTAAAAAATTGAAATAACTAGTAGTAGTAACAGTATTAGAAATATATGTATCTAAGTTTATTTAAACACCGACACAGATAAGTAGTTAATTATTGAGTAGTTCAGCTCAATGCGAATCATCTTATTGTAAACATATACCTACATAGTCATCTAAATGTAGACATGTTAAATCTGTCGACTTCAATTCTTGACAAGATTCATCCGAAGCGCTTTTACATATAAAATCCTCCGCCGCGTCCGTTCGTCTAGCTATTCTAGCTATTCGTATCTGCATTATATCTACTTATATTGTAAAGCTGACTTTGTTTGTCACGCTCATCTCATGAACTACTAGACCGATTTGAAAAAAAACGTTCATTGAAAGGTAGCATTTATGTGCATTTATTGAGGAAAGCTACAGCCTACTTTTTATCTCGGTACTCGAACCTACAAACTTTTTGTCGGCCCAATATTTTTTTGGGTTTATAAGTCAGTATAGAGATGAATGGTAGTATGCACATTAAAGATTAGGTATTAAGCCATTGTCAGACTGACTGAAAACTTTGTTTGGAATCAAGATTTTCTTTAAAAAAAATTGCCAACCATTGGGTTAACTGTCGGCCGACTGTTTAGTCTGCAGTGTACTAAGTTCCCACGGGATGTATTAGGACTACAAAGAACATATTTCTACAATGAGACTTAGGTACCTATAATTCGCCAATCAGTTTAATTTAAATGAAATCGATTTTCTTTGGTAGTCGTTCTCTTTTATAATCTGTCGAAAGGTTTTTGGGGGACAGATGCAAAACTTTGGGACTAATAAAACTCGTAGTACATAAACAGAAAGTAAGAATGACCACAAACCTCGTCTGCTCCTTTCCAGGAAAGCCCTGAAGGATTCGATCTGATCCCTGGACCTGCTAACAGGAGGACCAGCTAAGGCACACCCTACCACCGACAACAGCACTATAGCAGACCACATTTTGGAATTTCCACATACCACACAAATCTGTTTTATATACGAAAATTACTATCTCAATAATTACCTAATTACCGATACTAGGAGATAATTTTGATAATTACAATTAATACACTGGGTTTTTGGTAGATAAGTTGTTTGTTGATAATTAAGGGTTAAAGAGTATTTCCCAGGGTTATATGCACTTGATCAGATTAATGACCAAGTATTGATAAAACATTGTTTTTTACTATGCTATCATTGAAAGCATTAAAGTGTAAGCACCAATTTTAGCTTTATAACGGCCGGTTCACACATGTCTCCGTTTTACTGTTCCGTTTTATCGTGTACGTTTTTTTTTCGTCGATGGCGTATGTAGTTGTATGAGTGACTTCACACATGGCACAGTATTCTGTATACAGTAAAAAATATCGTTCCGTACAAAAATTACATTCGTATAAACGGAACAGTAAAACGGAGACATGTGTGAACCGGCCGTTAAATATACAAAACAGGTTATCCCATTAGAGGAATTGCATAACTTATTCAACCTTATTATGAAACGTGGTACCCGGTACGGTACTAGTAACCCGGTATATTTTTTAAGACGGCTAAGTAAGGTGGCTTATGATTAAGCCAAGTCACAACTAGAAGCTGTTCCCTCATCGACCAATTTTCAGATTTTTTGGAGACCCCTTAGATGGCCTAAGATAGCTAGTTTTAGTGATGTTGTGGCTGACTACTGAACACTTTTTTTAACTATTACAAATTTTCACTATTCTTCATCCTCCTGCCTTTATACCAATTTTGTTTGCGGTCAGCGCAGCATGGTTTCTCCATCCATACTCTTTAGTCTGCCATCATCCACCAACTAACACTCTTTCTAGCTCTGTTGACTTTCAGACAATCCGCCGTTCTTTTGATCGTCCCCTTCCGCTACATCTATATCTTACTCACAAGTTTCTATTCAGTTTCAGTTTTGCATTTTTTTTTGTCACATTTACCATAATTATTAATTATCCTTCGTGTCTATAGGTATTATATTTATTTCTGTACATTATTAAGATTAGAAATTCTACTTTATTTCTCTCATACATTTTCGTCACTCAACGCAATATTTTTTCAATTGTAAAAATCTAAAAGCCGATTAAGATACTTCGGTTTTTCTCATAAAAGCTGATAAAATTTTACAAAATGCGGAGGAATTCGCTAAGTTTATTTTATCAACTTTATCAAATAAATATTACTTGAATGTGTTGGGAATTACCTACAACTGGGTATGACTATGCAAGTAGAAGTGATCTATGTGTATTTAATTCTTTGTTTTGATACAGATAAATGACCGATTATTTAATTTTGTGGTAATTAATTTTAAATTATATCTTAATACCCTGTTTTTTTTATATTGCTGGATACTGCCCTAACTAGGTTCCGTTTAGACACCAATCAAATGCATTTCTTCCTTAGGCTTATTGCTTCTCCTAAAGGATACGTATTCCGGTAAGTCAAAAATCGCAGACGTCCAATAACAAAGGAGTGCCATTTTTATATAAATATGTATATTTCCAACATTTTGTTTCATAATTTTGTCAATGAATAAATTAGAAAGGCTGTTTTTATTGGTCCTGAGGCGCTTCCTCGACTACAGAAACTTCTTCAGCTTCAATATCTTGAGGCACATCAGCAACGAGTACTTCTTCTTGTGGAAAATCTTCAACTACATCTCCTTGTGACATTTTCTCAAGTGCAGCATGATTTGCTCTTCCCTGTGAGAGTTCATCAGCATAGACGGGAGTTTCCCAGGCCCAGGGACAGTTGTAGTGCCTGTTGACCCTCAGCCAGTCCCACGCCGTCACGTAATCTACCTGACCCATGAGGCCATCGTCGTTCTAGAAGATTAGAAAGATCTAGAATTATTTTGAGCACAGTTAACTAAGTACCGGTATGTAATTTATGTACATATTGAGCCTCATCCCACTCATTCCTGTTACCTAGATGACACGGTACTCGTCGGAAAGAATGGTCAGTTGGTAAAGTTACTTTTTTTCACGTTGCTTCCATGCTTCAAACAGCTTGCTTTATGTAACTGTGACAGAATAGGCCAGACGATAAGCACTCGTAGATTGGCGCGATTTTCTGTGTATGACTTTAACGTCCTCACAATTTAACATGCCTTGCAATAGATGGAGGAAATTTGAAGTTCAATGATTACAATTTACATAACTTACATAGATAGGCAACATTGTAGGTCTTCCGTTGGCGGTGAAGCCGTATCTATCGTAGTGCATGGTGCTAGCGTACTCATAGGGCACTTCCATGTTGTTTACCATGTCGGTGTCGAACTTTTCGTAATTGTAATCACCACCTGCAAGAGATCAGCATCGGTTATTAATTTATTTAATTTTATAGCAAGCGTACAGCCTAATAACACAATTAAATAATACATGTAAGTAGTACTAATTGCTAATTGCTGCATGGTGCCCATGGGCTTAAATTATAGTAAGTTTCATTGCTATTCAAGATAGATTTATTTGCCGTTGTATCTTTAGACATTTGAAATCAGAGCAAAACTAAACGATTGCCACATAGTGGAAACACAGCCGAGAAATATCATACAGTTAGGAACATTCATTTTCTGCAGTATATTTTGCTTTATTATGACCTCACCTGCATCATGCACTGCCATCATGCTTTCCCAAGATTTTGGCCTAAGTTTACCTAGTCATAAAATATTGGGCAAGATATTTAAGAACATCAATTTTCAATTACCTTCTACCATGTTCTCCCACAGTATATGAACGTAGTCGTCCCTATCGTGGGTAGAATGCAGGTGTAAGAAGCCGATGATATGGAGCCACTCGTGGATGATGATGGCGTTGATGAAGCAGCCTTCGCCAGGGTTGGCTTTGCCAATGTTCATGGTGTGCATGCCCATTGTCTCATGGTAACCCGCGGTGGCGTAGCAGCCGTCAGGTCTGCCCTGAAGATGATAAAAGAAGTAAAAATTAAAGAAAAAGAAGTAACCGTTTAATACAAAACGTCCCCCGACACGACAAAATTAAGTTTAGTCTGACATGCTTTAGTTGGTACTTACGTAGTGTTAAAAGTTATTTTTTGGTTTTCTAGGGTTTAGCGTTTTTAACCTTTTGTCATAATAATTGCGTAATTTTTTTGGGTCGGGGGGGATTTTTAAATTTATAATTTAATATTTTAGTATTTGATGTTATAACAGCAACAGAAACACATCATCTCTGAAAAAAACAGTGTAGCTATCACGGTTCATGAGACATATCCTGGAGACAGACAGAAAGCGAAGTCTTAGTGAGAGGTCTCTTTGGGTACATAGCAAAGTCGCTTTTTCAGTCCCACTCTCCCTATATCCCTATGTCCTTTTGTATGCTTAAATGTCCATAACTACGCAACCGATTTTCATCCGGTTTTTTTAAATAGTTAGAGTGACAAAAGAGGAAGGTTTATATATGTACAATAACATACATTAAATTTATCTGTCCTCATAATTACATAGCACTTAATTGGTGGAAATACTGTTATCCCGTCCGAAACCGGGGAGTATCGCTAGTAATAAAAAACTTACAGTCACAAGAACGTAGTTGCGGTCGAAACGCGTTTTCCTTCGGAATCGAATGCAGGTATGCTCCTCGATCTCTGCCATCGAGGCGCGAATGGCTTGTACTTGGGCTTGAGCTGAAATATGGCAGAAAACTAGTAGAGAAGTAGTATAACCACTATAAGTCTTTCTTCAATAGATTTTCAACCTTATCACAATAGTGGAAGGTTAACTTTCAATTGGTTAAATTTGGCAGATTCGGGTAGGTTGACCTGCTGGCGTCTGTACATACTTTGCGTAACTAGAGGTATGATGTGTACTTACTGCATATTGTACTTACTGAACTCATTGTTGATCTCATAGACGACGGTATTGCGGGGCCACTTGGTGTTAGGCCACATGAAGGCGTTCCTGGCTCCAACTCCAGCATACTGCTGAATCAGAACTTCAGCTTGCTTATCAGTGAGGAGGATGTCACCCTGGAACTTGCCGCTGTTCTCCCACGCGGAGGCTTTAGGGTTGAGGAGCATTCGCGATTCAAGGCGAAGTCCATCATCTGGAAGGTTTTATGGTAAAGTTATATCTTGTACTTCTAGCTCAATGGCTATAAATGAAGGAAAGGAAACTACTCACTTATCTCGTAAACAAAATAGATCACCATCCAGATTTTTGTTAAGGTTAAGGCAATATCACTAAGGAATATGCTCATGTCTAATAGGGGATCACTTTGACCAAACAAGGGAATGACTGAGCACTCTGAATAATCACAAACCTGTCCTGCTCCTCTCCAAGTAAGCTCTGAACGCTTCAATGTCCTTCCTGGACCTGGTGACAGGAGGACCAGCCACCGCACACCCAACCAGCGACAACACCACTATAGAAGACCACATCTTAATTATTGAATTATGCTTATCATCGTCGGTTTATTTATAATGCTTTTATCTTATAATTAACTTAATATCGGATACTCAGATCTTCACTAGATAATGAATTAAAAAATAATGGTGATAGTTTAAGGAAGGAAGAGCTCGTATTATTCTTAGGATTCCAAGAAATGATTCCAATTAATGACTCAAATTACAAATTCTAATGTGCGAATGTTTATTTGTTGCGATTTGGTATGAACTGCAAAAATAATCTTATAATCATCCGAATTGAGAACCTGAGGAGGGTCTTGAACTGACTTCCCAAAATGGAGGCTTTTTGGTGAATCAGTTCAAAATGGGACGTCAATCCGAGGGACACGACTATGGAGGAAGTAAAGATGAGATCACCAGCTTTCAGATTCCATACTACTTGGTCCTAGATTCTAGGGCCTGGGAATCTAATTTGAGACCCCCTGCACTTATCGCGGTTTGCAACCACTAGACTGTCAGGAAGTTTAAAACCATTTTAAACAACAATAATCTTTTTACGCGGCAGGTGTTGTTTATCGGCATGTAGGTGTATCAGTCACGCTAAATTTAAAAACCTATCTCTATAAACGATCATAATTCACAATGAAAATTGAATAAAAATTGTGTAAGAAATTGCTTTATCGCGATTGGAAAACCCTCAACAAGGAAAACGGATTTTAGGAAGTCAAAATAAATCTATAGATATAGTTGAATAGTTTGTTTTTAAGGAACTTCTGGAACGATTTAAAAACTGTTTAGTATTAGATAACCCCTTTATGGGAATTTTATGGGCAATATTGTATATGAGTGGGCGAAATAGCCGTTTGCGAATATATTAAAGAAACTCGAGAAAGCTGAACGGATATTTTGGACTTTTCTCGTACCCGAAAAGCAAACTATTAATGGAAACAGGAAACAGTAAAATTCTGATTCCTCGCGGATGGAGTCGCAGTCAAAAGTTAGTTATATAGATAAAGTTAAAGTATTGTGTAACAAGTAGCTACCGCTACAGAGTGAGCTTGCTTCCTTTTCGAACTTTCTGAGGTTACTACTTCCTGCATCCAGAGAATTGTAGACTACATGTCGCATTGCATGCTCTTAAATTTTTCTTTTCGTCTCGGGCTTTAGTAACTTCCACAAAGCAGCCCAGAATCTAGAAATAGGTGATTGATACCCTTGCATCGGAGAGCACGAAAATGTCGGTCTGCGCCTGATCTCTCTCCGATCGTGTCGGATTGTCGTCCCATCGCGCTATGAGAGTGAAGAAATAGTGAGTGCACCTGTGTCTGCGCAAATGCTTGTGCACTATCTTATGTCTTGCGCAGCTCGCTGAACTTCTTTTATGACAGCAACCACCGTGGTTGAAAATCTGATGTACTGGCTGATAACCACCGGTGCAATTGTACGCAGAATTAGATATTTATCAAGACCAAACAAATAAAATTTCTTGGCTACCAATAAAATTACTCTTTTTACATTGGGGGTAAAACAGATATTATATTTTGCATTGGGGTTGTGTTGGATTTCTTGGTCGATACTTGCCATACAAAAGCTCAGCGTTTTAATCGCAAAAGCGTATCAAACAAACACACACATTAAAGTAACATAAAAATTTGTCACATGAGTCTGAATCACTTCTTAGAATTCTTAAGATAGTACGACCGAACTCTTCCCTAAACTATAATTACTTTTGTCAATCATTATCTAGTCAAGATCTGAGTATCCGATATCAAGTTAATTATTAGATAAAAGCATTATAAATAACCTAAAACCGATGATGATTGACATAATTCAATATCAAGATGTGGTCCGCTATAGTGGTGTTGTCGCTGGTTGGGTGTGCGGTGGCTGGTCCTCCTGTCACCAGGTCCAGGAATGACATTGAAGCGTTCAGGGCTTACTTGGAGAGGAGCAGGACAGGTTTGTGATTATTCATACTGTTGAGTCCTTGTTTGTTCATATTAGTTGATTGTTGGACATAAGCCTCGGCAAACCTTATACATTCCCTAGCCATATCGCTTTATTCATAACAAAAAGAGGATGTGTCTTGCTGATCTACTTTGGTTACGAGATAAGAGAGGAGTTTAGTACACAGGCTTAACACAATACACCACTGAATTTGACTTAAGAAGTCCAAGATAAAAAAATCCATAAAATTTCGTTCCAGATGATGGACTTCGCCTAGAGTCCCGTATGCTCGCCAACCCCAAAGCCTCCGCGTGGGAGAACAGCGGCAAGTTCCAGGGCGACATCCTCCTCAATGACAAGCAGGCTGAACTCCTGGAGCAGCAGTACGCTGGCGTTGCAGCCAGGAACGCATACATCTGGCCTAACACCAAGTGGCCCCGCAATACTGTCGTCTATGATTTCAACAATGAGTTCAGTAAGTACACCTAATAATGACGTATAATCTTTAGGCATGGTATGTATGTACAATGAAACTATAACCTAAAAAATATAGATGACTCCTTTTATCACTGTGGTATGTTGACTTTTACATAATGGATTCAAATTGTAATCGGAAGTGGATTAATTCATCAACAATTGTCGACAATGAGATGGAATGTGCGACAGTGAGCTAGTTACTGAAACAATTAAACTACTGTCATCTTTTTTTAGTAATTTGAGAACTAATAATTAAATACTTTTCTTCTTTATTTCAGCTCACGCCCAAATCATCGCCATTCACTCGGCGATGTTAGAGATTGAGGAGCATACTTGCATCAGATTCCGTCGCAAAACGATTTTGGACCGCCACTATGTTAGAATCACTGTAAGTTTCTTTGTTACTACGTTTCCACTGATTACTACTGTTTACTGGTAGTACATTTGCATTACTCTTTGTCCGTTCTCCTCTTCAGGGCAAACCTGACGGCTGCTACGCCTCTTTGGGCTACTGGAAGGACATCCCCGTCCACATCCTGAACTTGGGTAAAGCCGCCCCCGGCGAGGGCTGCTTCATCAACTCCATCATCATCCACGAATGGTTCCATATCCTCGGCTTCCTGCACATGCATTCTACCTACAACAGGGACGACTACGTTGATTTACTGTGGGAAAACATGAAACCAGGTGAGGTCACGATCAAGGAAAAGAAAGTGTTGAAAATTGATGTTCTTAACATAATATTAAAACAAAATAAGAAAGTTGGAGAAAGATAGTTGACTTAGGGGAGGCCTTTGCCCACCAGTGGAATAATACAAGGCAAATAAAAAAACGAAGTAAAATCTAAGAGAACAACGATTTTGAAATAATTAAGAACTAAACATATTTAAAATCTAGCGATCTTGGCTAATTAACACACATTAGTCCGTTAGTCGTTTTAAAGCCGAAAAGTCTGACCAATAGTTTTACTAAGGGCCATCGTGTTACCTAACGACTATATAGTAGACGTTGAAACAGTCACTGTATGACGTTTGTAAAATAACCTAGCATAACCCATGATTTTCCTTGCAGGTTATGAATTTGAATTTGAAAGGTTTGAGTACGACGTAGCAGACAACTTGGACCTGCCCTATGAGTACGCTAGCGTCATGCACTACGATAGATTCGCGTTCTCCAACAATGGAAGACCTACTATGCTGCCTATCCACGTAAGTCGTGTTTATTTATAAATTATTTATGACTAGCTTTCCACCCGCGGCTTCGCTCGCGTGGTTCCTATATCCTATATCCATTCTAGTACCACCAAGAATATGAGTACAAAGTTTCATGATGATCGGTTAAGTAGTTTTTGCGTGAAAGCGTTGCAAACATTTGCATTTATAATATTAAGTAGGATAACACCTATTTCCTCCAAGTTTTGCAATTTATGATTACACCTATTTCCTCCTAGTTAGGCGAGGTATGTTAAATTGTCAAGACATAGTCTCGAAAATCTTAGGCCCTTACCAGATTGGAGCGTGGACAAGCGCTGGTAGATCTGGACTGGCTAATATATAGCTTCTTCCTATGTAAGACCTTGTGAACAGTCTCTCTGACGAATATCTTGTCATAAAGGCAACTGGAATGAGAGGGATGGAGAAGTCAGATTAGCAGCCACTCCATATTAATTAGTGGTACTTGAAGCGATTAACTGTACCCCAAATAATTCTGAACCTTTCCTTAATCTTCTAGGAAGACTACGGTCTCATGGGTCAGTTGGATCATGTGACCGGCTGGGACTGGCATAGGGTCAACAGGCACTACAACTGCCCCCATGCCTGGAGCTCTGAGGAGTTCTCAGACGAAAGCTATGAGCATGAATACAAAGTTGAAGAGAACGCTGCACTCGAGGATGTACAAGAAGATGTAGCTGAAGATTTGCCACAAGAAGAAGTACTCGTTCCTGATACGCCTCAAGATTTTGAAGCTGAAAAAGTATCTGTAGTTGACAACTAAATCAATTAAACTCTCAAGAACCACATTATTAAAACCTTTATTAAAATAAAGAGATGCATAAATGAATACTTTTATTTTATTCTTAAGTAGTTTTTAACCCGATCCCTAACTTGAAGACTTAACTGATTCAAAATCATTTTTTTTTTCAAATAGGCCTCACTATGGAAGTAAGCAAAATACGCAAGCCTAGCAGTAGCAACGTCAGTAATCTGTCTTATTTTTCTGACTGTATAAGCTGCGGAACTCAGCCTTTTTGACAGTGCTGAGATGTGGGATCCATTGCAATTTAGAGTCAATGGTGATGCCCAGGAAAATGGTTCGACTAATAACATCAAAGTTATTATCGTCCAAAACGATGTTGAGCCCTATTAGTGTTACATTAGGTAAAGAGAATTTAATGCATTTCGTTTTCGAAGAATTAAGAAGCAAGCTATTCGCGGCAAACCACTTGCTCTGAGTAACCAAGCTATCGTTTACGTGTATGTGACTAGATTCCTTTCTGTTAATTTTGAAAACAAGGGAAGTGTCATCATTTATATAAGCTAAGTATAAAAAAGGGACCTAAAATTGATCCCTGCGGCACACCCATTTTTACTTATGATCCAGATGAAGTTGAGCCACTTATATCCACTACTTGCTGTCTACTTGACAGATAAGAAAGGATGAGCGCGAGAGCTTTACCATGAATTCCGTAGTAGTTTAGCTTACAAATGAGAGTGTCCACGCAATCGAACGCCTCAGAAAGGTCGAAGAAAATGCCCACAGCATCCCGCGAATCTTCCCAGGCATTTAAGATTTGGGTGATCAATTTTGCACTTGCGTCAGTGGTAGACCTACCCTTTGTAAAGCCGTACTGACGGTCATGAAATATGTATGTCGTCATACATGTATTCATAATGTGAGTGCTTTGGGAACAACACCGTCATACTGCTTCAAAGCAGACTGATGCTACTCAGACTGCTCTCTGACTCTGTCTTACTCTCTTTCCGCCTCTTAGACTAGGAACTCGAATCGTTAATTCGATTAAACCTACCTATAGCAATGATTTTTTTGTTCAAATTACCATGTGCATAAAAAAACACTGATTTAGTTCGAAATATTAAGAGATTTTTTAGGGAACTCGTGATAACTTTGAATAAAAGAGGATTTGAATTAACGAGAGTCGACTGTATATCACTGGATAGGCCTTTTTTATCTAGAACAACATTTACTATGACAGCTATGTTGAAATTTTTGTCCGTTCTGAGATATAGATAAAAAACTGTGCATAGTTCAATAAAACTAAGTAGGTAATCTATTGATAACATAAGTTTTCAAAGTAAAATCTAAGTACTACTAGATGGAAGTCTTGTAAGTACCACCTGCTGAGCCCGGTAGGAACCATAATTGTTACTATTATTTACCTAGCATTTCAATTCAACCCTATACAGTAACTATTATATAATCTGTGCCTATACTGTACCAACTGGATATTGGGCGTAATGATAAACCCCACCAATAGCAAAGTCAAATATATCGTTGGATAGTTCTATTAGGGTCAGTTCACACCGAGACGCGACGCGGCGCGACGCTGCGCGCACATTTTTCACAGAGCGACTCAGAATATACTTTATTCACTACATGAAAAGATACACATTACATTGTGAGAATTCAGATTACGTTGCACCACGCAGCGCGGCGCAGCGCGAAATCATTGGCCTCTTTGAGTATCGTCGCGTCGCGTCGCGTCTCGGTGTGAACTGACCCTTACTGATTAATTTTGTGGTTATTTATTTAAAATTAACAGACGTCAAATATTAAAGGAGTATAATTTTTATTTAAAAATACATTTCCAACATTTTGCTTCATAATTTTGTCATTTCTATAGCCTGATTTTATTGGTCCAGACGCGCTTCCTCAACTACAGATACTTTTTCAGCTTCAACACCTTGAGGCGTATCAGCAGCGAGTACTTCTTCTTGTGGCAAATCTTCAACTACATATACTTGCTTCATTTTCTCGAGTGCAGCATCATTTTCTCTTTTCTGGGAGAGTTCATCAGCATGGACGGGAGTTTCCCAAGCCCCGGGACAGTTGTAGTGCCTGTTGACCCTCAGCCAGTCCCACGCCGTCACGTAATCTACCTGACCCATGCGGCCGTAGTCGTTCTAGAGGATTAGAAAGATCTAGAATTATTTTGAGCACAGTTAGCTTCATGCATAAGTACCAAGTATAATATGGAGCGACTGCCAATCTGACTTCTGGATGAGACGGTACTCGTCGGAATGAACGGTCAGTTGGTATAGTTACATTTCCTTCAGTCGCTTCAATCCGCTTGCTTTATGTAACTGTGGCATGGGCCAGATGACAAGCGCTCTTAGATCGGAGCCGGCTACCAGCTTTCTATCTGTGACTTAAGACTTTCACGCCTATATCCTGATAATTTAACATGCCTTGCAAAACACGGAGGAAATAATTCTAAGTTCAATGAATCAAAAACCAGACTGAAATCGGATACAAACGACCTACTTTAGTTAGTATCATAAAGTGTATGGTGTTTGGTTAGTATAAAAACTAAAATTAACGTACTTACATAGATAGGCAACATTGTAGGTTTTCCGTTGGCGGTGGAACCGTATCTATCGTAGTGCATGGTGCTAGCGTACTCATAGGGCACATCCATGTTATCTACTGTGTCGGTGTCGAACTTTTCAAAATTGTAATGGCCATCTGCAAGAAGATCAGCATCGGTTATGTTAGGTAGTTCACATACAGTGACTGGATGGTTAGTTTCATTCCTGTTCAAGATAGGTTTTTTTTGGAGCCAGATTGCCGTCGCATCTTGAGACTTTGAAATCAGAGCAAAATTAACGATTGCCACAGAGCTTGAACGCAGCCGCGAAAATATCATGCAGTTAGGAACATTCATCCTCTGCATTTGATTTCGCTTTGCTATGACCTCACCCGGCATAATTTTGGGGAAAGTTTACAGTAGAGTAAAAAAATATTAGTTTTAGAACATCAATTTTCAATCACCTGGTACCATGTTTTCCCACAGTATATGAACGTAGTTGTCCCTATCGTGGGTAGAATGGAGGTGCTCGAAGCCGATGATATGGAGCCACTCGTGGATGATGATGGCGTTGATGAAGCAGCCCTCGCCAGGGTTGGCTTTGCCAATGTTCATGGTGTGCATGCCCATGTCCTCCCAGTAACCCAGGGTAGCGTAACAGCCTGGTCTGCCCTGAAAAGGATGAAAGAAGTAACGATTTAACAGGCGAAGGGATTAATACTACATGATGCATTTTTAAAAATATTGCTTTTAGGAATAGAATCTGCGATTAGACACGAGCCACATAAAATTACAATATTCAATATTCTGTAAATATTTCAAGCGTCTTTCTGCTGCAGTTTTCAATATCGAGCAAAAATAGTAATTTAGTTATTTTATTCTAGTTTTTAGTTACAGTGGCTTTCTGTTAAATACATTATCTCCATAAAAACCTTGTCTGTAAAGTCGTTTTACTGACGATAGTTGACCGTGTCAACGTGAGTAGCTGCCGATTGTGCCTCTTTGTCGCTCGCTGCGTGCTCTCGCTTGCACTTCAAGCCTTAAACGGAACGCCTCAGAGCGAGGTAATGCCTCAGAGCGAGGTAACGCCGCATGAGTCATGTTTTTTCGTGCGTGCAGCCGGCTCCATCAATTTATAAGACGTTGTCACGTCAAAAAGTCTAAATAATAGGGTCCCATTTGACCCTTTGGATACGTAGCCATAGAAAATAGACTTACAGTCACAAGAACGTAGTTGCGGTCGAAACGCGTTTTGCGTCGGAATCGAATGCAGGTATGCTCCTCGATCTCTGCCATCGAGGCGCGAATGGCCTGCACTTGGGCTTGAGCTGAAATACAGCAGAATAGTATTATTATTATATCAGAGAAGCATTATAAGCAGTCGGCCGACTGTTGGCCCGGTGGTTGGGATTTTTTTTTTTAAGAATCGTAAATCATTATCGGCCGACCAAAAGTTTGTAGGTGCAAAATGAAGATGAGAGAAGAGAGTAGCAATAGTGCGTTTGAAGTTAATGTCATGCTATGTTTTCAGCGACTCGATTTTAAAACACATTCTGACACACATTGCATCTCATTGTTGTGAACCGAAATAAATAAAATAAATGCATTAAAACTAAACAGCTTTCGATTAGACTTTGAGTACACTACTTAAATCATGTCATCCATTCCTCAATCTATCTGTCTTCAATAGATTTTCAACCTTATCATAATACTAGAAGGTTAATGTTCGATTGATTAAACTTGACAGATTCAGGTAGCTCCTGCTGGCTTCTGTACATACATTACATAATTACGATGTGTCATATCTAGACACACGGCAGTGTGTCCGCCAAGTTCGAGCAAAAAAGGCGACACACCGGCCGTGGGTTATATTACACGAACCATTTCGGGCCAAATTCGACCCCCCTGTAACTCAAAATCTATTTTATTCACGCATATCAAATTTCTAGTATCTGTTGAGACCCCCTCACTTATCTAAAATACAAAATTTCATTAATAAATTTCATTAATTTCATTAAGAAATAAAGGAATAAATAAATAAATAAATTAATATACCTATTGTAGGTCTCAAGACCTACAATAAAATAAAAAAATAAAAAATAGCGATTTTCTGACGTCAATATCTCAAGATATTGACGTCAGAAAATCGCTATTTTTACTATACACTCACTGACTGATTCACTTATTCACTGATTCACTGATTCACTGACTCACTCATCAAAAACCTAGACCACTTCCAATGGTCGTATTGACTTGAAATTTGGCATGGAGGTAGGTCTTTATGTCAAGGTAAAGGGAAAAATCTGAAAATGGCCAAGTGTGAGTCGGTTTCAAAATAATGAAGGTGTTTTATACCCGGTGTAAATTTATACCCCTAAGGAACTAAAACGAACTAAATTTATCTACATATATTTATATAATATATCTTCGAATGGTACAAAGGTTTGTATTTAGTCAAAGTAAAGTAAAAATCTGAAAACGGCCAAGTGTGAATCACTTTCGAAAATAACGAATGTGTAACTTTGATCCACGAACATAATATATGATAACATGTCATGTCAGTCAGTTGGTAAATCTAGTCATAGTTAATCTAGTTCATTTCTTTGTAAGAAACATAGTGCATATTAAAAAATCTAAAAGATAGTATAAATGAGACATTTCTTTAACTAACTTCATCATAAGAAAAAAATAAAATAAACAACCTTACAAAAATAAATGAAATCCCACCCAAAACAAAAATGTGAAAGACTGCCAAGTTCGATAATATGGGAATGCTTCGCCTATAAAAGAAGTGAGATCTGAATAAGTACCAAGTTCCATACACATACCTCAGTTAAAAATAGTTACTTTTTAATGATGATTACTTGGCAAGTTTTAATAGAAAATTAAATACTTGATTCATTGCGTTTAGTAGGTTTATAACAAGGTGTATGAAAACTTGCCAAGTAACATCATTAAAAAGTAACTATTTTTAACTGAGGTATGTGTATGGAACTTGGTACTTATTCAGATCTCACTTCTTTTATAGGCGAAG
This sequence comes from Helicoverpa armigera, assembly GCF_030705265.1. Classification (NCBI taxonomy): domain Eukaryota; kingdom Metazoa; phylum Arthropoda; class Insecta; order Lepidoptera; family Noctuidae; genus Helicoverpa; species Helicoverpa armigera. The sequence continues at coordinate 11,088,352 of NC_087124.1, read as the reverse complement.
CATTCCCATATTATCGAACTTGGCAGTCTTTCACATTTTTGTTTTGGGTGGGATTTTACTTACTGAATTCATTGTTGATCTCATAGACGACGGTATTGCGTGGCCACTTTTTGTTAGGCCAGATGAATGCGTTCCTGGCTCCTACTCCAGCATACTGCTGCATCAGGAGTTCAGCCTGCTTGTCATTGAGGAGTATGTCACCCTGGAACTTGCCGCTGTTCTCCCATGGAGAGGCTTTGGGATTGAGGAGCATACGGGATTCCAGGCGAAGTCCATCATCTAGAAGATTTTATGGAAAAGTTTTAACTTTTACTTCTAATTTAATTACTATGAATGAAAAAAGGTATTCTGAAGGATCTAAATTTAATTAAATGTTATTTCCATTTTGTTAATCCTGTGATTGCTTCACTACTTTCTTATCTTGTTACGGGTTTTTCATGCACAATGAAACGAGATCAGTGATTACCACCGTATATTATCAGAACCTTAAAACTAGCCACTCACAGAATACCTAAGCTTAAACTAACTTAATCTAATTTGGACGCCAGGAGAGTTAATTATGGTGAACTCTGCCAACACCTATGCCCGGTAGCTCCGTATTCAGGGGATAATCCTTATGATAGGTATATCTAAGATTTCGTTCTTAGGTCTTATTAAGATCCAAACTCAAAGGGCGTTGCGTGAGGCTAAAACAATGACAATTGAAATGGTCAGGACCTGAATATGAAGTAATCTATAGATGTCCTAACCCCTTAAAACTAGCACTTACCCCTGTTCGGATTACACAAGCACAATCACTATTATCTTAATGTGTGAATCACTTTAACATAATCTTATTTATACTATGCCGGTAGATAGTAGCTCACAATGACCACATCAACATAGGTCCGTCCTCTTTGAGATAAATGTCGCAAGTGGAGTTTGGACTTATGTGCCACCCTCACGCGATAGAATGCATTACAACGGATTGGACACCCAAAAAGGCAAAATAAGCTACCAAAAGTATTGCGCGATGTTAGGATCGAACTCAAGCCTCCTCGCTATCGATGCCCAAGCGTTAACCGTTTAGCCACCGCGGCGCTTGTCAAGCCTAACGAAAATAAAGGTCACATTCCAATCAATGACCATAACATATACCCTTACCCTACACAAAAAAAAAAAAAAAATTCTGTATACATATTTTTTTTTTTTTTTTTTACAATCCCTTCAGATCCTTAATATGCCACATTCCAATAGGTTTACCAAAAATATTATTTAAACGAAAAACAGTTTCTGATAACTTTTCCGTCACTATAGCCTTCTCAAACTTTGGTGCTAATTTGGCCATAAATTTCTTATTAGCATTAGAAAGGTACTTAGTCCTTTTCCAGATGACGTCGCCTACTTTAAAGGATCCCTCATTGCGCTTATTGTTGTATACATTGCTACTCTTCATATGAGACCTCTTCATATTAACCTGTACAGTTCTAAACACATTATTTCTTACTACTTGTCTATCGATAAACGGTTTAGTATTTACTACCAAGTTATTTATATCTGAACTGAAGTTCCATCCGGTATCAGAATTAGATATAGATGTTTCTCTGCCTAGAAAAAGGTACGAAGGCGTATAACCAGTAGTTTCATGAACAGCGGTTCTTATGGCGTGTGCGATTTCTTTAAGGTTGACGTCCCATTCATTGTGCTTCTTTGACTTAATGTACGAAGATATCATAGTACCTATGACCCTATTCACCCGCTCTGTAGGATTACTTTGTGGGTGGTAATTTGGAGTGAACCAAATTCTATAATTATATTTTAACGCTAAATCTTTAAAAATATTTGAGGCAAACTGTTTGCCATTATCACATATAATAGCTTTTGGGGCGCCGAAAAGCAAAATCTGACTTTCCAAGATTTCGCAAATTTTCTCTGTCTTCCCCGTGCGAAGAGCAAAAATTAAAGTAAACTTACTGCACCAGCAGGTAATTACCAAAAGCATAGTATTACCAAGTTTACTCTTCGGAAAGGGACCCATTAAATCTAATGATATAACCTGCCAAGGGCCTGTGACCACCCTATGTTGACCCATGTGGCCCCGGGGTAACTGTTGTGCAACTTTAAATTTTGCACATACATCACAGGACTTAATGTATTGCTTAACATCCTGAATCATATTCGGCCAGTAATAGAATTGCTTAATTCTGAAAGTCGTTTTCCGGATGCCTAAATGACCCGCTGTAGCCTCATCATGACATTCTTTTATTACTTTGTTACGCAATCCCGTTGGTACAAAAACTTTCCAAATAGACTCACAATTAGGATATTGTCTAAGCCTCACTTTTTTAAATAAAAGACCATCTTTGACATTCCAACTTAAATCACGTTCCTGACCACTCAAAATCTTGTTTACTTTCGATTTGTACCAATCATCTTTGTCTATTTCACCTATTTTGATTGCATTGATTTCTGTACACAATTCTATTGAACGAGAGAGTGCATCGGGCACTGTATTACTCTTTCCCGGTCTGTGGACGACCTCAAAATCAAACTGCTGAAGTTTCATGGCCCACCTGGCTAGCCGCCCATGAGGGTCTTTCATTTTGTGTAACCATTGCAATGCACTGTGATCCGTTATTACGGTAAACTTTGTCCCATCTATATAAGGTCTAAATTTTTCGATGGCATAAACTACACTTAATAATTCTCTTTCTGACGTAGAATATCGTTTTCCCTGTCCGAGAGTTTCCTACTTAAGAACGCTATAGCTTGCTCTTTTCCATCAACGTTTTGGCAAAGTACCGCCCCGATACCCTTACTAGACGCGTCACACTGAACTATAAATGGCTTACTATAATCTGGACAAGACATTACAGGTGTCGTCGTAAGACGTGTTTTGAGCTCTGTAAATGACTTTTCTGCTTCTTCATTCCATATGAACTTTCTATGTTTCTTTCCTTTGGTAAGATTATGCAAAGGTGCTGCTACCATAGAAAAATCTTTTACGAAGCGTCTATACCAGCTTGCTAGTCCAATAAATCGCTTTAGCTCCGTAATATTTCTAGGTCTAGGAAAATTTAGTATGGCGGAAACTTTATCAGGATCCGTGCGAAGTCCATCTTTGTCTACGATGTAACCTAAAACTTCAAGCTTGGCCTAGCAAACTTGCATTTATCTACATTAATAGTCAAGTTAGCATCTTTTAAAATATGCATGACTTTCTCCAATACTTCCATATGCTCTATGAAATTAACCGAACAAATGACAATGTCATCCAAATATGCCCAAACTTTCCCTCAATGCATGAAACAAAATGTCCATCAGTCTCTGTTGAGTCTGAGAAGCATTCACTAGACCGAAGGGCATAACTTTGAAGTGAAACAAGCCCCGTCCTGGTACAGCAAAAGCAGTCTTTTCTTTACTCGATTCACATAAAGATATTTGCCAAAATGCTGATTTTAAATCAATTGTGCTTAAGAATTTGGCGTTTTTGAGATGATCTAATATGTTCGATACTCTAGGCAGAGGATATGTATCTCTCTTTGTCACCTTGTTGACCTGTCTACTATCCAAGCACAACCTATTCTCCCCATTTGGTTTTTTAACTATCAGAACTGGTGAACACCAAGGACTGTGTGACGGTTCTACAACATCTTTTTCTAACATATCATCCAATTCACGTTCAATTTCACGTTTAATTACCGGCGAGAAATTGTACTGCTTTTGATGTATTGGCTTACAACCACCAGTGTCAATTTCATGTTTAATAATATTTGTGCGTCCTAATCCTGAGCCAATTGTCTGTTTCATTATCTCAATCAACCTATTCAAGAGTTCTTGCTGCTCTATACTTAAATCTTCCCTTGAAACCACACATGGTTCTTGTAAGGATAAAGCGTTGATCATCTGACGGCAATCCGACTTTTCTCCTTTAAAATCAATGAAGATACCAAACCTAGCAAAGAAATCTTTTCCTAATAAAACTTTCTGTGACAAGTTCGGCATAACCATCATCTTTACTACATTAAAGCGCCCATTGAATTTGACCGGAACATCTATAATTTCAGTAATATTATGACGATTACCATCGGCGGTAGCTACCTGTACGTCCTTAGAGCGATATGTTTTTAAGCCTAGACCTCTTAAAGTTTGAGCTAAATCTCTGTTAATAACAGTTCGATTAGCCCCTGAGTCCAAAAGCGCTATATGTGTAATGCCCAAAATGTCGATAAGTACATAGTCCCTATTATCATTATCTCTTTCTAAAACTACTGGGTTCAATTCCCCGCGAGACATAAACTTCTTTACCGTCCTAAGCCAGTCCTGCCACTCCTTACTATGTTTATCTAGGGGAAAGTTTATTTGGCAGGATTCATACTTTCCCCTGTGGCGTTTCCCTTACATACGCAATCTTTAGAAGTCACTCCAAAACGACCACATTTGTAACAAAACAATCGCTGCTTAGGAACACTACATGACCTAAATAAGTGCCCTACCTCCCGACAATTCCAACACCTACCTGTTATAAGCCTTTGAGCGCTGGTTGTGACGTTATCTATTTCAATTTTTGCCGAAACTTCGTTAACATTTTTGCTGGTTCCCGGCAGTGAATTATTTTTATAAGCTAAATCTGGTTCTAAGTTGATTGTGTGAGACTTAGGTTCTTCAAACCTATCACAATTGATTTTGGTTCTTTCGACTATCCTTAAAACCTCTACTATTTCAGCGACCGAAAAGAACACATCCCTGCAGATCGCTCTTTGATAATATGGCTGTATGTTTCGTAAGATTATAGATATTTTTTCCTGTTCCGTAATCGGCAATGGCAAGCGATTAAACATGTTTTGAAGGGTTGACATATAAATAGCTATAGATTCGTCTTTACCTTGCGTCCTTGCCTTTATTTCCGCTAACAAGTCATCCTGATAAAACGGTGATTGAAAAGTTCTTTTTAATAAGACCACTAATTCCTTCCAATTTGTAGCCTGAACTTTATTAGCTCTAAACCATATCAAGGCGTCACCCTTAAAAAAATCTATCGCATAACGCCACAAGTCCTCATCAGTCGCATTCCTAGCCTCTTTAATTTCATTAACACGCTCAATAAATGCATTAACACTGACTTTATTGTCCGCAGAGAAGTAAACACCCCACTGACTAATAGGTACCAGTTTCCGTTTGGGTGTATCTATGTCCAAGGTTGAAGTTTTAAATAACTTTGGTCTCATTTTGTCAGAATTCTCCTCGGTATCAATTTGTAGTTTTTTTACAATATTATCCCCAACCTCACCCAAGGTTTCGTGTAACAATTGTTTAATCTCTGGAGTAATTTCATCCTTCTGAACTTCAGCGTCATCCTTTGCCTCAAGCTTGTCCAATAACATTTGACAACGCGTGGAAAGTTCGACCTTAATATTATCCTCGGCCGCGTTCCCACTCGAAATAAGTTCTAACCTATTTTTAACGTGATACAACCGCGATACTAATCGTTTAAATAAGTGTCTATCCGGTTTCTCTGTTATTTCATTAATATACGTGGCTAACGTTGTTAATTTGGACTTGCAGTGTTTTAATTCCGCCTCCGGTGATGCTAGTACTTGTCGAGGAGCCTTGATTTCATAATTTACTAACCCCGACTGCTCGGTAATGAGCAGTTCCTTCAAAAGTTTCTTCAATAAATCAACATTGCCCTTTATGGGGACTCCTCTCGATTGAAGTTCAAACTCTAATTCCTCTTTTAACAAATAATAAGGATCCATAACGAATACTTAAACAAATACGAACGGTAAATGTGAGCTAATATCCACCGTAATTACAATAATATTAACGATACTTATCTATTTTCCTACTTTACAACAATATTTGAACGAAGAAATCGCCGGTACCTTTCTAAACTAATCTTCAATTAAAATAGTTAAGCTACTTCGGTACCGTCAAGATAAAAACAAAACCTCTACTAATAACTATATATCTTAATATTCTAACTTACTTTATACTCTAATAACTATATATATAACCTCAACTCAACAATCGGTAACAAGTAAAAAGTGATAACTGTACATACTTATGGTAAAAAGTGCACAAAAGTAATATTGTAACTAAACAAAGAACATAATATAACATACCATTACCAGTTAAGAAAAAACTTACGTGGGTACACTCACAAAAAAAAGTCAACTTATATTTAACTTTAACCCGTATTTCATTTCACAACCAGACTAATTTTGACAAAATGCAATGACGGTATAAGAATGTCGGTGTATTACACCCGATTTTTTTTTACGTTGGGCGCTATTTGTTACGGGTTTTTCATGCACAATGAAACGAGATCAGTGATTACCACCGTATATTATCAGAACCTTAAAACTAGCCACTCACAGAATACCTAAGCTTAAACTAACTTAATCTAATTTGGACGCCAGGAGAGTTAATTATGGTGAACTCTGCCAACACCTATGCCCGGTAGCTCCGTATTCAGGGGATAATCCTTATGATAGGTATATCTAAGATTTCGTTCTTAGGTCTTATTAAGATCCAAACTCAAAGGGCGTTGCGTGAGGCTAAAACAATGACAATTGAAATGGTCAGGACCTGAATATGAAGTAATCTATAGATGTCCTAACCCCTTAAAACTAGCACTTACCCCTGTTCGGATTACACAAGCACAATCACTATTATCTTAATGTGTGAATCACTTTAACATAATCTTATTTATACTATGCCGGTAGATAGTAGCTCACAATGACCACATCAACATAGGTCCGTCCTCTTTGAGATAAATGTCGCAAGTGGAGTTTGGACTTATGTGCCACCCTCACGCGATAGAATGCATTACAACGGATTGGACACCCAAAAAGGCAAAATAAGCTACCAAAAGTATTGCGCGATGTTAGGATCGAACTCAAGCCTCCTCGCTATCGATGCCCAAGCGTTAACCGTTTAGCCACCGCGGCGCTTGTCAAGCCTAACGAAAATAAAGGTCACATTCCAATCAATGACCATAACAATCTATACAAAATAGATCAGCACGATACATCCTATTGTTTGTAGAGGATAAAGCGTTGATGGAAAATGGTTTACTTATGTCCAACAGGGGACCAATGTTCTGGATAATCACAAACCTGTCCTGCTCCTCTCCAAGTAAGCCCTGAACGCTTCAATGTCCTTCCTGGACCTGGTGACAGGAGGACCAGCCACCGCACACCCAACCAGCGACAACACCACTATAGCGGACCACATCTTGATTATTGAATTATGTCAATCATCTTCGATTTATTTATAATGCTTTTATCTAATAATTAACTTAATATCAGATATTCACATCTTCATAATATAATGACTTAAACAATAATGATGATAATTTAAGGAAGAACTCTTCGTTCGTATAATTCTTAGGATTCCTAGAAATGATTCAGACTTAAATGACAAATTCTAATGTGCGAATGTTTGTTTGTTGCATTCACGATTAAATGGCTGAACTTTGGTATGGACCAGAAGTGGCGAAAAAATACCAAACCTATAATTATCCTGATTCCGAGGAACTGACTCCCAAAAAAGGAGGCTTTTTGGGAAGTCAGTTCAAACTGTAATGGGACGCCAACCCGGAGGTGCATCACGACCACGGAGAGAGACCAAGATGAGAGCATGACCAGTTTTCAATTTTTTTCTAGGACCTGGGAATCTAATTTGAAACCCCCTGCACATTTGCGCTTTACAACCACTACATAAGTAATCGGGAAGTTTAAAACTATTTTATGTAGAAATAATCTTTTTTTACCACAGATATTGTTTATCGGTATGTAGGTGTATCAATTTAAAAACCTATCTCAATAAACGATCAAAATTCACTACGAAAAATGAATAAAAATTGTGTAACAAATTGCTTTATCACGGATGGAAAACCCTCAACGAGGAAAACGGATTTTAGGAAGTCGAAATTTATCTACCTCTATACTAATATTATATAGTTGAAGAGAAGATAGAAATCTGATATACTGGTAGCCACCTGTGCTAGTACATATCAGATATTGATCATGACGAATCAAACATAAAAAATACAAGCATCCGAATTGAGAACCTCCTCCTTATTGGGAAGTTGGTTGGTATTTTTTTCGTATATTGTACTAGTAGACTATATCCTGTCCACCAATAAAATGACTCCTTTTTGTGTCGGAGGTAGTTATGTTTCCCATTGGGGTTGTGTTGGATTTCGTAAAACCTGTTGCCTTACTCCATAATCTATCTTTACAGGTGGAATAAAAGCTGTAGCTGTGTCTAGGATCCCATTTACAGGTATAATACATATTCAGCACAGCCTTGAATCATCATCATGTCTCAGGCAGGCATCGGTTATGGTGGCTCTTGGTCGACACATAACACATAGTTCAGCCTTTTATCGTTAAAGTGTAGCAAAAGAAACACACATATTAAAGTAACATTAAAATTTGTCACATAAGTCAGAATCATTTCTTAGAATTCTCATGATAATACGAACGAACTCTTCCCTAAACTATAATTACTTTTTCAATCATTATCTAGTCAAGATCTGAGTAGCCGATATCAAGTTAATTATTAGATAAAAGCATTATAAATAACCTTAAAACGAGGATGATTGACACAATTCAATATTAAGATGTGGTCGGCTATAGTGGTGTTGTCGCTGGTTGGGTGTGCGGTGGCTGGTCCTCCTGTCACCAGGTCCAGGAAGGACATTGAAGGGTTCAGGGCTTACTTGGAGAGGAGCAGGACAGGTTTGTGATTATTCAGAATATTGAGTCATTCCCTCGTTTGTTCACATTGGTCCCCTATGTTGGTCATAAGCCTCGCCAAATATTATTGCCATTTTCCCCAGCTTTCTCCTCAACAAAAAAGAGAATATGTCTGATCTATTTCGTTTACGAGATAAGAAAGTAGTTGAATAAAATGGAAACAACATATAATTTAGATCCCCTACGATACTTTCCTTCGTCTTCAGCCATTGAATTTGACCTAAGGAGTGCAAGATTAATTTTTCATATTCCTTTCAGATGATGGACTTCGCCTAGAGTCCCGTATGCTCGCCAACCCCAAAGCCTCCGCGTGGGAGAACAGCGGCAAGTTCCAGGGCGACATACTCCTCAATGACAAGCAGGCTGAACTCCTGGAGCAGCAGTATGCTGGCGTTGCAGCCAGGAACGCGTACATCTGGCCCGATACCAAGTGGCCCGGCAATACTGTCGTCTATGACATCAACGATGAGTTCAGTAAGTAAAATATGACACTTACATCGTAGTTACGCAATGTATGTACAGAAGCCAGCAGAAGCTACCTGAATCTGTCAAGTTTAACCAATCGAACATTGAACCTTCCATTATTGTGATAAGGTTGAAAATTCACTGAAGACAGATAGGTTGATCCTTAGGCATGGTATGTATGTATAATGTAACCAAAACTTAAAAAAATTCAATGACTCTTTTTATCACTGTTGCGTGTTGACTTACATAATATGTAGGTTCAAATTGTAATTGAAAGTGCTTTAATTTTCATCAACAATCATCGACAATGCAATGGCATGTGCGACAGAGAGAATGCACTTGCTACTCTCATCCTGATTTATCTAATTTCAGAACTAATAATTTATTAATTTTTTACTTTTCTTCATTATTTCAGCTCTCGCCCAAATAATCGCCATTCACTCGGCGATGTTAGAGATTGAGGAGCATACTTGCATCAGATTCCGTCGCAGAACGATTTTCGATCGCCACTACGTTAGAGTGACTGTAAGTTTCTTTTACTTTACTTATTACTAGCTACTACTGGGTACTGGTGGTACGTTTGCATTACTTACTCTTTGTCCGTTCTCCTCTTCAGGGCAAACCTGACGGCTGCTACGCCTCCTTGGGCTACTGGAAGGACATCCCCGTCCACATCCTGAACTTGGGTAAAGCCGAACCCGGCGAGGGCTGCTTTATCAACTCCATCATCATCCACGAATGGTTCCATATCCTCGGTTTCCTGCACATGCATTCTACCTACAACAGGGACGACTACGTTCATTTACTATGGGAAAACATGAAACCAGGTGAGGCTACTAAAAAACTAACCCAAGTAAAAATTTAGGATAACAACAATTTCCAAAATAAAAACTAAAATATACGATAACTAGCGTTCCTGTCTAAGTATCAGCCACATCAGTCGATTGCTCAAAACTGTGGGCCGACATTAGACCTTTGAAAGTATATGAAAGCCTGACCACCAGTTTTACTAAGAGCCGCCTTGTCACTGTATGTAAAATAACCTAGCATAACCGATGATGTTCCTTGCAGGTTATGAATATGAATTCGAAAGGTTTGAGTACGACGTAGCAGACAACTTGGACCTGCCCTATGAGTACGCTAGCGTCATGCACTACGACAGATTCGCGTTCTCCAACAACGGAAGACCTACTATGTTGCCTATCCACGTAAGTTTTTAATTGTATTTCTCTACCAATTAAGGTATCTAAGGATCTATTAATGGTATTTTTTTTAATTCTGAACCTTTCCTTAATCTTCTAGACCGACTTCGGTCTCATGGGTCAGTTGGATTACGTGACCGGCTGGGACTGGCATAGGGTCAACAGACACTACAACTGCCCCCATGCTTGGAGCTCTGAGGAGCACTCAGACGAAAGCTATGAGCATGAATACAAAGGTGACGAGAACGCTGCACTCGAGGATGGACAAGAAGATGTACCTGAAGAGTTGCCACAAGAAGAAGAACTCGCTCCTGATACGCCTCAAGATCTTGAAGCTGAAAAAGTATCTGTAGTTGACAACTAAATTAATCACTCTCAAGAACAACATTATTAAAACCTTTATTAAAATAAAGTGATGCATAAATACTTTTGTTTTATTCTTAAGTCGTTTTTAACCCGATCATTTTAACTTAAAGACTAAACTGATTCAAAATCATTTTTTTTTTTTCAAATAGTATAGGCCTCACTATGGAAGTAAGCAAAATACACAAGCCTAGCAGTAGCAACGTCAGTAATCTGTCTTATTTTTTGACTCCATAAGCTGCGGAACTCAGCATTTTTGACAGTGCTGAGATGTGGGATCCATTGCAATTTAGAGTCAATGGTGAGGCCCAGGAAAATTTTTTAACTAATAACATCAAAGTTATTATCATCCAGAACGATATTGAGCCCTACTAGTGTTACATTAGGTAAAAAGAATTTAATGCATTTCGTTTTCGAAGAATTAAGAAGCAAGTTATTCGCGGCGAACCACTTGCGCTATCGTTTACGTGTATGTGACTAGACTCCTTTCTGTTAATTTTGAAAACAAGGAAAGTGTCATCAGCAAATAAAATAATATCAGAGATCTCAGACATCATATACGGGAGATCATTTATATAAGCTAAGCATAAAAAAGTGACCTAATATTGAGCCCTGCGGCAGGCCCATTTTTACTAATGACCCAGATGAAGTTCAGCCACTTATATCCACTACTTGCTGTCTACTTGACAGATAAGAAAGGATGAGCGCGAGAGCTTTACCATGACTTCCGTAGTGGTTTAGCTTACAGATGAGAGTGTCGTAGTCCACGCAATTGAACGCCTCAGAAACGTCAAAGAAAATGCCCACAGCATCCCGCGAATCTTCCCAGGCGTTTAAGATTTGGGTGATCAATCTTGCACTTGCATCAGTGGTAGACCTACCCTTTGTAAAGCCGTACTGACGGTAATGAAATATGTATGTCGTCATACATGTATTCATAATGTGAGTGCTTTGGGAACAACTCCGTCATACTGCTTCAAAGCAGATTGATGCTACTCAGACTGCTCTCTGACTCTGTCTTACTCTCTTTCCGCCTCTTAAAATGTTGGAACAAGTAGTGCCGGTAATAAAGCATTCAATCAAGTTTACCGAAAAGTTCTGCCCCTCTACAACTCCTGAGTTATCTTTATTAAACGATGTCATCGCCTCAGGCTTGTGTTTCATACCTACTGTGTCCTTGCACATACACATCAATGTATTTGTATGTAAGTTCACGTTCACATAATATGTGGAGATATATAATTAGTGTAAAACATTCGTCCGTAAGAAAAATCTCTTTTCTTCTAGTAATTTCTTGAAGCTAGTAAAATGGTTAACTTATGTAAACAAAAAATACTCAATACGTTAACTTTTGCTCTCTTTCGTTAATTCGATGAAACAAAACGACGCATTACATCGTTTTGTTATACCTATAGCAATTATGTTTTTGTTCAAATTACCAAGTGCATAAAAATATATTGATTTAGTTCGAAATATTAAGAGATTTTGTACGGAGCTCGTGTGATAACTTTGAATTAAAGAGGATTTGAATTAACGAGAGTCGACTGTATATCATTGGATAGGCCTTTTTTATCTAGAACAACATTTACTATGTCAGCTATGTTGAAATGTTTGTCCGTTCTGAGATACAAATAAAAAACTGTGCATATTTAAATAAAACTAAGAGGAGGAGGTAATCTATTGATAACATAAGTTTTCAAAGTAAAATCTAAGTACTACTAGATGGAAGTCTTGTAAGTACCACCTGCTGACCCCGGTAGTACCAACTGGATATTGGGCGTAATGATAAACCCCACCAATAGCAAAGTCAAATATATCGTTGGATAGGTCTATTACTAATTTTGTGGTTATTTATTTAAAATTAACAGACGTCAAATATTAAAGGAGTATAATTTTTATTTAAATACATTTCCAACATTATGCTTCATAATTTTGTCAATGAATACATTTCTACAGCCTGATTTTATTGGTCCAGACGCGCTTCCTCAACTACAGATACTTTTTCAGCTTCAACATCTTGAGGCGTATCAGCTGCGAGTACTTCTTCTTGTGGCAAATCTTCAACTACATATCCTTGCTTCATTTTCTCGAGTGCAGCATCATTTTCTCTTTTCTGGGAGAGTTCATCAGCATGGACGGGAGTTTCCCAAGCCCCGGGACAGTTGTAGTGCCTGTTGACCCTCAGCCAGTCCCACTCTGTCACGTAATCTACCTGACCCATGCGGCCGTAGTCGTTCTAGAAGATTAGAAAGATCTAGAATTATTTTGAGCACAGATAACTTCATGCATAAGTACCAAGTATAATATGGAGCGACTGCCAATCTGACTTCTGGATGACACGGTACTCGTCGGAAAGAATGGTCAGTTGTGGTAGTTACATTTCCTTCAGTTGCTTCAATCCGCTTGCTTATGTAACTGTGACATGGGCCAGACGACAAGCGCTCGTAGATCGGAGCCGGCTACCAGCTTTCTATCTGTGACTTTCACGCCTATATCCTGATAATTTAACATGCCTTGCAAAACACGGAGGAAATAATTCTAAGTTCAATGAAACAAAAACCAGACTGAAATCGGAAACAAACGACCTACTTTAGTTGGTATCATAAAGTATATAGTGTTAGGTTACCTAGTATAAAAACTAAAATTAACGTACTTACATAGATAGGCAACATTGTAGGTTTTCCGTTGGCGGTGTAACCGTATCTATCGTAGTGCATGGTGCTAGCGTACTCATAGGGTACATCCATGTTATCAACTGTGTCGGTGTCGAACTTTTCAAAATTGTAATGGCCATCTGCAAGAAGATCAGCATCGGTTATGTTAGGTAGTTCACATACAGTGACTTTTTTTTGGAGCCAGTTTGCCGTCGCATCTTGAGACTTTGACATCAGAGCAAAATTAACGATTGCCACACAGCGGGAACGCAGCCGCGAAAATATCATGCAGTTAGGAACATTCATTTTCTGCATTTGATTTCGCTTTGCTATGACCTCACCCGGCATCATTTTGGGCAAAGTTTACAGTTGAGTAAAAAATATTAATTTTAGAATATCAATGTTCAATCACCTGGTACCATGTTTTCCCACAGTATATGAACGTAGTTGTCCCTATCGTGGGTAGAATGGAGGTGCTCGAAGCCGATGATATGGAGCCACTCGTGGATGATGATGGCGTTGATGAAGCAGCCCTCGCCAGGGTTGGCTTTGCCAATGTTCATGGTGTGCCTGCCCATGTCATCCCAGTAACCCAGGGTAGCGTAACAGCCTGGTCTGCCCTGAAAAGGGTGAAAGTAGTAACGATTTAACAGGCGAAGGGATTAATATTACATGATTTAGGAATAGAATCTGCGATTAGACACGAGCCACATAAAATTACAATATTCAATATTCTGTAAATATTTCAAGCGTCTTTCTGCTGCAGTTTTCAATATCGAGCAAAAATACTACTTTAGTTATTTTATTCTAGTTTTTAATTACAGCAGCAAACGAAATACATCATCTCCATAGAAAGTCTAAATAATAGGGTCCCATTTGACCCTTTGGATACGTAGCCATAGAAAATAGACTTACAGTCACGAGAACGTAGTTGCGGTCGAAACGCGTTTTGCGTCGGAATCTGATGCAGGTATGCTCCTCGATCTCTGCCATCGAGGCGCGAATGGCTTGTACTTGGGCTTGAGCTGAAATACAGCAGAATAGTATTATTAGAAGAGAAGCATTATAAGCAGTCGGCCGACTGTTAGCTCGGTGGTTGTAATATTTTTTTTAGAATCGTAAATCATTATCGGCCGAATAAAGGTTTGTAGAGTAAAATGAAGATGAGAGAAGAGAGTAGCAATAGTGCGTTTGAAGTTAATGTTATGCTTTATTTTCAGCGACTCGATTTTAAAACATATTCTGACTGTCACACATTGCATCTCATTGTTGTGAACCGAAATACATAAATGCATTAAAACTAAACAGCTTTCGATTAGAATTTGAATACACTACGTAAATCATCTCATCCAACCTCAATCTATCTGTCTTCAATAGATTTTCAACCTTATCGTAATACTAGAAGGTTAATGTTCGATTGGTTAAACTTGACAGATTCAGGTAGCTCCTGCTGGCTTCTGTACATACATTGCATAATTACGATGTGTCATATTTTACTTACTGAATTCATTGTTGATCTCATAGACGACGGTATTGCGGGGCCACTTTTTGTTAGGCCAGATGAATGCGTTCCTGGCTCCAACTCCAGCATACTGCTGCATCAGAAGTTCAGCCTGCTTATCATTGAGGAGGATGTCACCCTGGAACTTGCCGCTGTTCTCCCATGGAGAAGCTTTGGGATTGAGGAGCATATGGGATTCGTATCGAAGTCCATCATCTAGAAGGTTTTATGGAAAAGTTTTAGCTTCTACTTCTAATTTAATTACTATAGATGAAAAAAGGTTTCTTGGAGGATCTAAATTTAATTAAATCTTATTTCCATTTTGTTAATCCTGTGATTGCTTTACTACTTTCTTACTAAACAAAATAGATCGGCACAACACATCCTCTTTTTTGTAGAGGAGAAAGCGATATGGTTTTGCTTATGTTCAACAAGGGACCAATGTGAACAAACAAAAATGACTCAAGATTCTGCATAATCACAAACCTGTCCTGCTCCTCTCCAAGTAAGCCCTGAACCCTTCAATGTCCTTCCTGGACCTGGTGACAGGAGGACCAGCCACCGCACACCCAACCAGCGACAACACCACTATAGCGGACCACATCTTGATTATTGAATTATGTCAATCATTTTCGGTTTATTTATAATGCTTTTATCTAATAATTAACTTATATCAGATATTCACATCTTCACTAGATAATGACTTAAAAAATAATGATGATAATTAAAGGAAGAACTCTTCGTTCGTATCATTCTTAGGATTCCTTCCTAGAAATGATTCAGACTTAAATGACAAATTCTAATGTGCGAATGTTTTTTGTTGCGATTTCACGATTAAATGGCTGAACTTTGGTATGGACCATAAGTGGCGAAAAAATACCAAACCTATAATCATCCAAATTGAGAATCTGAGAAACTGACTCCCAAAAAAGGAGGCTTTTTTTTAAAGTCAGTTCAAACTGTAATGGGACGCCAACCTGGAGGTGCATCACGACTACGGAGAGACCAAGATGAGAGCACGACCAGCTTTCAATTTTTTTCTAGGACCTGGGAATCTAATTTGAAACTCCCTGCACAGTTGCGCTTTACAACCACTACATAAGTAGTCAGGAAGTTTAAAACTATTTTATGTAAAAATAATATTTTTTTACCACAGATATTGTTTATCGGTATGTAGGTGTATCAATTTAAAAACCTATCTCAATAAACGATCAAAATTCACTACGAAAATTGAATAAAAATTGTGTAACAAATTGCTTTATCACAGATGGAAAACCCTCAACGAGGAAAACGGATTTTAGGAAGTCGAAATTTATCTACCTCTATACTAATATTATATAGTTGAAGAGAAGATAGAAATCTGATATACTGGTAGCCACCTGTGCTAGTACTTATCAGATATTGATCATGACGAATCAAACATAAAAAATACAAGCATCCGAATTGAGAACCTCCTCCTTTTTGGGAAGTTGGTTGGTATTTTTTTCGTATATTGTACTAGTAGACTATATATCCTGTCCACCAATAAAATGACTCTTTTTGTGTCGGAGGTATGCGTAGTTATGTTTTCCATTGAGGTTGTGTTGGATTTCGAAAAATATATCGCCTTACTCCATAATCTATCTTTACAGGTGGAATAAAAGCTGTAGCTGTGTCGAGAACCCCACTCACAGGTATATAACACATATTCAGCACATGGTGGCTCTTGGTCGACACAAACTTGCCATGACACAGCTCAGCCTTTTAATTGTAAAAGCGTACCGAACATATATGTATGTACACACACATTAAAATTGGTCACAAAGTCTGAATCATTTCTTAGAATTCTCATGATAATACGAACGAACTCTTCCCTAAACTATAATTACTTTTTCAATCATTATCTAGTCAAGATCTGAGTATCCGATATCAAGTTAATTATTAGATAAAAGCATTATAAATAACCTTAAAACGAGGATGATTGACACAATTCAATATTAAGATGTGGTCGGCTATAGTGGTGTTGTCGCTGGTTGGGTGTGCGGTGGCTGGTCCTCCTGTCACGAGGTCCAGGAAGGACATTGAAGGGTTCAGGGCTTACTTGGAGAGGAGCAGGACAGGTTCGTGTCTTATTCAGAATCTTAAGTCATTCCCTTGTTTGTTCACATTGGTCCCCTGTTGGTCATAAGCCTCGCCAAATATTATTGTCATATTCCCTAGCCGTATCGCTTTCTCCTCAACAAAAAAGAGAATATGTCTGATCTATTTTGTTTACGAGATAATAAAGTAGTTGAATAAAATGGAAACAACATATAATTTACATCCCCCTACGATACTTTCCTTCGTCTTCAGCCATTGAATTTGACCTAAGGAGTGTAAGATTAATTTTTCATATTCCTTTCAGATGATGGACTTCGCCTAGAGTCCCGTATGCTCGCCAACCCCAAAGCCTCCGCGTGGGAGAACAGCGGCAAGTTCCAGGGTGACATCCTCCTCAATGATAAGCAGGCTGAACTCCTGGAGAAGCAGTATGCTGGAGTAGCAGCCAGGAACGCGTACATCTGGCCCGACACCAAGTGGCCCGGCAATACTGTCGTCTATGACATCAACGATGAGTTCAGTAAGTAAAATATGACACTTACATCGTAGTTACGCAATGTATGTACAGAAGCCAGCAGAAGCTACCTGAATCTGTCAAGTTTAACCAATCGAACATTGAACCTTCCACTATTGTGAAAGGTTGAAAATCCACTGAAGACAGATAGGTTGATCCTTAGGCATGGTATGTATGTATAATGTAACCAAAACTTTAAAAAAATCAATGACTCTTTTTATCACTGTTGCGTGTTGACTTACATAATATGTAGGTTCAAATTGTAATTGACAGTGCTTTAATTTTCATCAACAATCGTCGACAATGCAATGGAATGTGCGACAGAGAAAATGCACTTGCTACTCTCATCTTTATTTATCTAATTTCAGAACTAATAATTAATTACTTTTCTTCAATATTTCAGCTCTCGCCCAAATAATCGCCATTCACTCGGCGATGTTAGAGATTGAGGAGCATACTTGCATCAGATTCCGTCGTAGAACAATTTTCGACCGACATTACGTCAGAGTGACTGTAAGTTTCTTTTACTTTACCTATTACTAGTTACTAGTGTTTACTGGTTTGCATTACTCTTTGTCCGTTCTCCTCTTCAGGGCAAACCTGACGGCTGCTACGCCTCCTTGGGCTACTGGAAGGACATCCCCGTCCACATCCTGAACTTGGGTAAAGCCGAACCCGGCGAGGGCTGCTTCATCAACTCCATCATCATCCACGAATGGTTCCATATCCTCGGTTTCCTGCACATGCATTCTACCTACAATAGGGACGACTACGTTCATTTACTGTGGGAAAACATGAAACCAGGTGAGGCTATTAAAAAACTAACCCAAGTAAAAATCTAGGATAACAACAATTTCTACTCAAATATACAATAACTAGCGTTCCTGTCTAAGTCAAAACTTTGGGCCCATTGAAAGTATTTAAAGCTTAAAAGTCTGACCACCAGTTTTACTAAGGACCGTCATGTTACCTAATGACTGTATAACGGTGAAACACAGTCACTGTATTAATGTAAAATAACCTTGCATAACCGATGACTTTCATTGCAGGTTATGAATTTGAATTCGAAAGGTTTGAGTCCGACGTGGCAGACAATTTGGACCTGCCCTATGAGTACGCCAGCGTCATGCACTACGACAGATTCGCGTTCTCCAAGAATGGAAGACCTACTATGTTGCCTATCCACGTAAGTTTTTGATTGTATTTCTGTACCAATTAAGGTATCTAAGGATCTTTTAATGGTATTTTTTTAATTCTGAACCTTTTCTTAATCTTCTAGACCGACTTCGGTCTCATGGGTCAGTTGGATTACGTAACCGGCTGGGACTGGCATAGGGTCAACAGGCACTACAACTGCCCCCATGCTTGGAGCGGTGAAGAGCACTCAGATGAAAGCTATGAGCATGAATACAAGGCTGAAGAGAACGCTGCACTCGAGGATGGCCAAGAAGATTTAGCTGAAGATTTGCCACAAGAGAAAGTAGTCGTTCCTGATACGCCCCAAGATTTTGAAGCTGAAAAAGTATCTGTAGTTGAAAACTAAATCAATCACTCTCAAGAAGAACAATATTAAAACCTTTATTAAAATAAAGTGATGCATAATAAATAATACTTTTGTTTTATTCTTAATAAGTTTTTAACCCGATCCTTTATTTAGAGACTACCCTGATTGATTTGCAAAAAAATAACCTAAATTATGAAAAATAGGCTTATAATGGGTCGAGAATACAATTTGCCGACAGTACATATACAACAATACCTCCTTAGTGCATCTGCGCTTTGTAGCCAGCAATCTGCAGGCAGTAGAAGCCAGAAAGAGTGAAAAATATACTGCATCCTGAAAATGATTCTCGAAATAAGTGTCAAATGCTTTCGAGCATATAGCTATAAAACTATGCATTAAGTTCTGATAAGTACATTAACCATATCAGGCTGAAAACAGGCTCTGGCGGCCGACTGGCGGCGGTGTAATCACCACACAGCACCATGTGGTATATTATATGCCTTGCTTCGAGATGGGTTTCAGCCAGTTTGGATCCAGCACGCTCATCAATCCGATATGGCCAAAAAATCAAATGCTTTCACATTCTTTATACTTTGGCTGTAAGGACGATATTCAAAATTCAATGGACCCTTGTATGTAAGTAAACCCTTAGGTAGGTACATGCTATGCCTATGTACCTCCTTATGCAATCCTTGTATATTACCTCTCTGTACGCCCTTATGTACTACTTCTTAGTACTGTATGTCATTCAGTTAAAAGGTCAAGAATAAAACAAGATATTTTTAAAACTGTTTATTTCAAGAAAGGTTTACAACATGTTAACGTTAAATAAAAAATAATATATTTAAAAAGACTTGACTTTTAGAAAGATTTAGAAATACTTAGTTTTCAACTACAGATACTTTTTCAGCTTCAAAATCTTGGGGCACATCAGCAGCCAGTACTTCTTCTTGTGGCAAATCTTCAACTACATCTCCTTGAGGCAGATCCTCGAGTGCAGCGTCCTCTTCAACCTTGTACTCATGCAGGTAGGTTCCCTTGGAGAGTTCGTCAGCATTGATTGGAGTGCTCCAGGCTCCGGGACAGTTGTAATGTCTGTTGACCCTCAGCCAGTCCCAGCCGGTCACGAATTGTAGCTGACCCATTTGATTGTTGTCGTTCTAGAAGTTAATGGAAAAATAAGAATTAGGTATAATGCACAGAAGTTCGTAGGGTAATGACACGGATTTAACTCTGCTGCTGTAGGCAGTAAAATGGATCGTTTTTTAGGGTTCCGTAGCCAAAATGGCAAAAACGGAACCCTTATAGTTTCGTCATGTCCGTCTGTCCGTCTGTCCGTCTGTCCGTCTGTCACAGCCGATTTACTCGGAAACTATAAGTACTACAGTGATGAAATTTGATGGGAATATGTGTTGTATGAACCGCTACAAAAATATGACACTAAATAGTAAAAAAAAGAATTGGGGGTGGGGCCCCCCATACATGTAACTGAGGGATGAAATTTTTTTTTTCGATGTACATACCCGTGTGGGGTATCAATGGAAAGGTCTTTTAAAATGATATAAAGTTTTCTAAAAAACATTTTTCTTAAAGTGAACGGTTTTTGAGATATCAGCTCTCAAAGTCGTAAAAAGTATGTCCCCCCCCTCTATTTTTATAACTACGGGGTATAAAATTCTAAAAAAAATAGAGGTGATGCATGCTAATTAACTCTTTCAACGATTTTTGGTTTGATCAAAGTATCTCTTATAGTTTTTGAGATAGGTTGATTTAACTGTAATTTACGGAACCCTTCGTGCACGAGTCTGACTCGCACTTGGCCGGTTTTTTCTAGCTTCTATGATGACTGATGTATCCATTCAGTCCTTTCACACGAACAAAAAGTTTGATATTCAAGGACTTGTGTAAATTGAAGCTGTTTTCGAAATGTAAAATAGTATTGTATTTCTTGAACCAATAAATTAAAAATCAAAATGTTTAGGCGTCATAAATATTGGCAATGAATGAGCAACCTGCTGTTACAGAGAGGATTTAACTTACGAAGATAGGCAGCATGGTAGGTTGTCCATTGCGACTGAACCCGAATCTATCGTAGTGCATGTTGCTGGCATACTCGTAGGGCAGACCCATGTTGTGCACGACATTGGTTCCGTACCTCTCAAAAGCGTACTCCATACCTGTGGAAGAGATCTCAGCATCATTTGTTACGTAGGGAGTGCCTATCTGACATCTACTACTGGTAATCTGTTTTTCTGGCTTGTAAACCCATACTTTCAAAGATGTATCAATGCCAGCTAACAGCTCTGATCCATGGACCTGTATGACTGTTACCTAGCCACAAGCGCTTACTTATTGTTTTTTGTTCATGTTCTTGTATGTAGTATTTACTATTTCCTCAAAAAAAATATTGCACAATTAGTCAAAGATATTCATCAAACAGATAATTTTAATCCTTTTAATTAAATCTTTACCTTCCACATGTTTCTGTGAACTGATAATGTCGTCTAACAACATCATGAATGGTTGAAGCATACTAGGGATATACGCAATTTATCATAAGTGAATTTCATTGAAAGACCAGGGCTTTTAAACTGAAAAAAACCGTTAGTTGTTCAATTATAAAAAGTTACGACTGTAATTTTCAAAACTTCTAGTTTTCCTCGACCATTAACTTACCTGGTATCATATTTTGCCACAGCAGACGAACGTAGGTGTCTCTGTTATGTGTAGAATGCATGTGCATGAAGCCGATGACATGAATCCATTCGTGGATGATGATAGTATGGGTGAAGCAGCCCTGGCCTGGGATGGCACGTGCTAAGTTCAGGGTGTGGACGCCCATGCTCGCCCAGTAGCCTACGTTGGCGTAGCAGCCGTCAGACCTTCCCTGGAAATGAAGGAAAAATAATTGTGGTACTTGAATATTTTGAAGAAGAAATAAACAAACGCGTATTTTTAAGAGGATCCGCGTGGTCTCACCGGGCTCAAAAATCAGTATCACGCTTAACTTTAAATTAATTTGCCATGTAGTATGGCCAGCCCCGGATCTTCAATTTTTATTAGGCGGGGCAAAATCTGAAAAATGCCGCCCCGCCTACCTACTTATGTTTATTTTCACCTTTATCATCTATATATCTAATATTAGCTATCAATATGTAGGCAGGCAGGGCCGTCTCTAGCTCATGTAGCTCCTGGGTGCACTCATCACTCAAGCGCCAACTATGTATTGAAGTACTTACAGTAGTTACAAGGAATATAAATAAGAACGTTCGAATGAAGTGCACTTTTTTGGTAGGTAAAGGACTTAAAAAATGTGTCCAAGTCATTGTAGGCTCAAACTGTGGGCCAGGTTTAAGTTATGAAAGTCGAGACAGATCAACGCAATCGTGAAAAGTAGCGCGAGCGAAGCGAGCGCGCTTTCAATTTTGGGGCACAAAAAGTTAATAAGTTTTAAAAAGCGCTGTAAATTAACAAGCAGTCGGACGGAAGCGCAAACTTTTTGTGGTTTTGAGGACTCCATAAAAAAATGTTTTGTACATTTGACTTATAAAAGGTGAGACAGCGTGAACTTGACTTAAGAAGTTCTTACGGGAATGTATATATAATATGTCGCGAGCGAAGCGAGCGCGAAATTTTTTGAGCCTACGACACAAAATTATCTGATCAAGTACACTGACAAGACTCACAAATTAAACTGGGAATTCTTCTTCTTCTACTTTCTCCTGCTCTGTTCCCAATTTTACTTGGGGTCGGCGCAATATGTAATTTTCTTCCATTTTCCCCTGTCACTCGTCATACTGACACTCACTCCCTTCCTATTCATATCATCTTTCAGGCAATCCATCCATCTTTTCTTAGGTCTTCCTCTTCTTTCCTTAGGAGAGGAAGACCTCTCCATCCATCTACATTCATACTTAGCACACACTTTGTTGCATGGGTATCATTCCTCCTCATTACATGTCCATACCACGAGTTACGTACAAATAAAAAGAAAACGTGATTAGAGACCGAGGCAATGACCGACGACCGAGTCAATAAAAATAATAAACAATCAGAAAAACAGGACATATATTGTCATTTAACCGCGAGCGTAGCGAGCGAGAATTTTTTCACTTAGTTGGAGGATTTTAAAAGTAAAAAATAATCAAAATGATCAATCAAACAAAGCGAAGGCGACTTTTTTAGGAACTTTGCTTGTCAGTATCGTGATACAATGTGGAACTTCCTTATCAAACGGGTGTAATTTCATTCAAAATTCCTGGTGGTGGGGCGTCCCGCGGCGCCCCTGAGACCGAGGCGCCCGGGTTATTCGCACACCTTGCACCATAGGTTAATATGGCGCTGTAGGTAACTATTACAGTAATCTGTAATGTAGGATTTAAAATAAAAATAAATATGCGATATTCCTGGCTCACAGATGATCGCAAATAATTTTTAATTAAATTTTAGTTTGCTAAAACTTCGCCTCGTGAATAATAAATGTTCGTGCAGTCATGCAGCATGTCTCACTCCGCGCTCAGGGTATCGGTCAAGTTGATATGGCCATGAAATTGCTGTACTTGTGCTATTTTTATTTAACCGTTAATTTTTCCGTGGTCAAAATTAGTTATCCATTGGTCTGTGAAGTGTGAGTTTTGCCGCCCCCTGAATTTGCCGCCCGGGGCACAGGCCCCGGCTTGCCCCCCCCTAGATCCGGGGCTGAGTATGGCTATTTTGTCATTCACAATATACTTGATAAACTAGACAAGTTAAATAAACTTACAGTAACCAAAACGTAGTTGCGGTCAGAAGCCGTTCTGCGACGGAACCTGATGCAAGTCCTTGCCGTGATCTCCCTCATCGCTGCGTAGATCGCGTTTATTTGGGCGGTTGCTGAAATAAACCAGAAAGGTACCTACTTTTAGTACACACAAGTAAATTCTGAGGTCAGTCCAAGTAAAGAGTTGTAGAAGAGTGTAACGTTTTAGAATTCTTGCCTTGTTTTTATTAAAAAATGAATGCAAGGCCGTGCATCGGAGAGCACGTAAATGTCGGTCCTGCGCCTAATCTCTCTCCGGTCGCGTCGGATTGCCGTGCCATCGGGCTATGAGAGTGAAGGAATAGTGAGTGCACCTGTGTCTGCGCAAATGCTGTGAATGCGCAAATATGGCCTGCGCAGTTGGCTACCCATATAACCATTTTTGCGAACATAACGTAACCGTTTCGACACTTAGTGTCGACACTGATCTATCTCGAAACATAATCTCGTCGACGTTCCGTGTTAGCGCCGTCGCTGCAACTAAAAATGGGGAAGATCTCGACACAATAAACAAGTAACATTTGGTTTCTAATTTACGTCGCCGTGTCGTAACATTGTTACCATATTTTAACCAGAGTTCGCACTAATCATTCAATCATTCATTCGTTCGATCAATTTCGTTGGCTCGTGCGTGAGTGACACGACGAAATAATACAAAATCCCAAAATGATGGTTGAAGTATGATAATGATAATGAAGTAAACAAAGTTTTAGTTTTCATTAATTAATATGGTTAATCATGCTCAAATCTTATTGGGAAAAAAAGTTTACTGTGTAATTTCTTTGAATATGTTGATATTTCCAACGCGCCACCGTAATATCATGTTTTAATAATTCTGGCGAAAGAAAAACTTTTGTTAAAATAAAATAAAAATATAAAATGATGCACATCGAGTGCTCAAAAGCTTCCCTTTAAATACAATATCAAATATTTTAATCCTAATACAAATTATTTTAGCAAGATTTACTCATAAAATTGCTAAATAATGAACTATGAAAAAACATTTTTGATGTTTGTTATGAAAAATATGCTCGTCGCAACTAGTCACAAAGTTACGATAATGTGTCGACATGTTACGGTAACTTGTTACAAAATTACTAGATTTTTAAGATGGTTTCTCTTAACATTTGGTTACAGTGTTTTCCAAAGTTTTTATCAAGATGCCTTTTTGCATTGTTCTAACCAAAGAAGGCACATCAGAATTAATATCGCTTGTACCGAGTACTTGGGTTAAAGACGAAGACGTCTTGGTTTGGCCGAGAAAAAGAAAAAACAGCGATTTGGAGCTCGAAAGTTGAAACTTTGGCACTAGGGACTATACCAATAAGCTCCTCGGTACGAAATTCCGTACTGTTTTCCTGTAAATGGCCTAGAAAAGAATAAGTTTTGAGTTCAATAAAATGGGTATCCGTCAATTCGCCCTACCAACAATGCAACATCATGAAAAAAATATTATTATAATAAAAAAACCTACATGTACTCGTACGAGTACAATATTTTGGGGCGTACTTATTTCTTTAACTCTTCTGTAAAAAGTTGAAGTCCATCGGAATTTACGTAAGGTTTTTGGTTGTTTACTCATTTAAAATTTCATTAAATGGTTGATAACGGCAGAAAACATAGACAGTTTGAGAATAACTGGCTCTCGTCATGTTTTTATATATGCAAGTTAGTGTCAAAGTGTTCTGGAACTTCGACTACACCATGTTACTACCCAATTACAACACAATTGTGTCAACATTGCACACTGGTTACAAACCAAACGCAAAGTTTATAAAATGTGTGGTTACCAATTAAGCTGTAAAGTATCGACACAGCGACCACACAAAGTTACTGAATCTAGTTTCCGTCACATTTTTACTGAACCGTTACAACACATAAAAGCTAATCCCTACACAGTCACGTTGTGTCGTACCTGTTACGAAACTGTTGCGACTTGTTACATCTTTATCATATCTGCGACCAAAAATGGCTCTATGGGTAATCTCCTTACATGAGAACAGCCGCCGTAACCGACAATCGGCTAGGAGGAATCAGTGTAATATTACAGAGGGAATAAATAAGGTATACATAATAGATAACAAGAAGAAATGTGACGTCTAAAGTAAACTGGGGTCATTCCCACAGTGCCCACAATGCAAGATCCGCCATTGCAATGATAAGTAGTAGAGAAATCAGTTTCAACTTACTGAACTCATTGTTAAACTCATAGACGATGGTGTTTGATGGCCACCTGGTGTTGGGCCAGATGTACGCGTTCCTGCCTCCAACTCCAGCATACTCCTGCATCAGGAGATCAGCCTGCTCATCATTGAGGAGTATGTCACCCTGGAACTTGCCACTGTTCTCCCACGCGGAGGCTTTGGGGCTGACGAGCATACGTGACTCTAGGCGCAGTCCATCATCTGGAAGGTATTTGATACTAAAAGCAGGTTATCTATTTGATCTTTTAAGAGTATTGTATGAATTATATTTTTGACAATGAAACCATTGGCAGTCACAGTAGATAATAATCTTTGGTAGAAGTTCTCACAGCTTGGCTATCTTTATGCACTCGGCATTAGCCCAACATTTAATGGTTTGTCTGTCCGAATTGCTACGTAAGTACCTTAAAACTAAGTAAACATAGGCACAGATGACTATACAAAATCTCAGGTACTAGGGTACCTCGGTCGGTCGGTCCTTTCAATGGTAGGTAGCCCATTTATAGAGGAAGGCTATTGGCTATTTTAATCTTGGTAAGGGGAAGCAGTTTCCCTTGGAACATGGGGCCACTCAATGAAAAATAGTTCTGAATAATGACAAACCTGTCCTGCTCCTCTCCAAGTAAGCCCTGAACCCTTCAATGTCCTTCCTGGACCTGGTGACAGGAGGACCAGCCACCGCACACCCAACTAGCGACAATACCACTATAGCGTACCACATCTTGAT
Source organism: Helicoverpa armigera (assembly GCF_030705265.1). Taxonomy (NCBI): domain Eukaryota; kingdom Metazoa; phylum Arthropoda; class Insecta; order Lepidoptera; family Noctuidae; genus Helicoverpa; species Helicoverpa armigera. Next base: position 11,061,594 of record NC_087124.1, on the reverse strand, counting down.
ATGGAGCCATGCCAATCTTCCAAGGTTTATTTATAATGTTTTGTGTGGTTTATCATAATTAGTACTTTTGTATCGGATACTGAGATCTAGATATTTAATCAAAAGTAGGTAGGTACCTAATTATTTGGGAGGGGCTTATGTACTTAATTGTTTTTGTGTTATGGTACAGATTATTATTGGTTAAGTGAGTGATAGAAGTTACCTAAATCCGCCTGATAAGTACGAGGTTCTTCCTGGATATCCGAGTCCCCAAATTCCTCCACAATTTTATCATAAACAAAGTTATCCAAGAAAATATTTTAAACTATAGTACCCACTCTCCTCCACAAGCTCAACAATGGAAAGGAATAATTTATTTCCAAAAAAAAATCGATCCATTTATTCCCAAAATCCATAGGTATACCTAATTCAAGTTGCTACTGGTGAAGATGGATCAGAAGAAAAAACAGATTTAGTGAAAGATATTCAATGACTTTTTATATTTCCTGAATACTTGTGATCAAATGGAATAGTAGTAGAATGGATAGATACGGGTAGGGTTTAATTTTTTAAAATTTAAATTTCAGCAATTTAAAGATGTTTCTTTATCGATTAAAGCTGTAGAATAATTATTATCTGTGAGAAACCGCAGGAGGGTTAGTAATTATTATATTATTTAACATTTTTCATAACCCCTTCCTGTGCTATGATAAAAGCTACTTGTTTTTCAATATAATTAAATTATCGTAGTAAATATTGATTGATTATTGAGATATACACACAAAACACGCGACATTGCGATACACGACTGCGATGCATAACCGATAAAGTCATAAATAGGATTTTTGTGTATAATCATAATATTATCTTGCTAAAGTTCAAATAATTATTTTTTAGATTATTATCAAGCACCGATGTTTCTTTAACTTCTAATAGAGGTATAATGCAGATAATATTTAAAAGGCACATCTGATCGTCTGATAAGTGTAGATATATAGAAGGTACAGAAAATGGAAAAACATTTTTAAATCAAAATCATATTTATTCATTTTGCGCTATATATAAAAAAATCTTTATAATTCTACAAAATAAAGAAGAATACAATATCACTATAATACTTATGTAATAAAATAATAACAGTAAAACATGGACGCCATACCACTCTTACGCTCCTAGTAATTTTTAATATAAAAATTCTTCGGACCTCACAATCATAATATCTTCATGCCTCACGCACACCAGCTACTTTACTGAATATAAAAATATAATCTAACGTTCTACCATCTTAAATTTATCAGTTCAGTAAAGAGTCTACATAACTATAAATAGATGCCACTTATAAAACCGTAATTATTGGCAAAACATGAAAAGTACAATCACATAAAAAAATCTCAATGAATAAAATAATTTTAATTATATTTTCGAGTGGCACATTTTGACAACGTATTTCAATTTCAGAGTGTGAGCTCTGATTATATAAACTAAACTATAATGAAGTACTTGTGCCCGTCTGATACTCTATACCTATAAACTATGAAAATTATCTTTGTTTACGTCTTTCATGAAAACACAGTTATTGAGTGGAAACTTAGCACGAACAGTTTTCTACCTTACGGTTAAAGCATAAGGTTGGAACTTTCAAGAATGGAAATTCATGCTCAGGAGTATTTTTTATATATTTATAGTAATGTATATTTTTATGTTTTATAATTATAGACTCGAATATTATTACGTTCGTGCTATCAATAATGTAGGGCTGTAAGGCCTAGACCACGCTAAGATTATCTATTTTCTTCTTTCTATTGAAATAGAACATTTTAAGCATATAACTTTTATTATGGAATGTAAGGCTGCAATGTGACCTAGGCCTTATTAAAAGTGTTTTATACTGAACTAGCTTTTGCCCGCAACTTCGTTCGCGTGGAATAGTGACTACCAGCAGATTTTCGATTTGACCAATAGATGGCGCTATATGTCCGGAATAATTTTAATTATAAAAATAATATTTTTTTTTGTAATAAAAACTATCCTATGTCCTTTCTCAAGTTTCAAACTATGTCTGTACCAAATTTCACACAAATCGGTTCAGTAGTTTAGGCGTGAAGAAAAGACAGACAGACGGACAGACAGACAGACAGACAGACAGACAGAGTTACTTTTGCATTTATAATATTAGTTTGGATTTATATAAGACAAATCAAGGCAAGCCTTAAAATCTTTTGATAATCTATTAATTAACCAATTGAAGGCATTTCTAGGCTTTATTTATAAACACTATGTACTAAACTTTAATACTAAACTATGATATACTTATTGAGAATATTTGCTTTATAAAAATAATAAGTATTGCAATAAAGAGAGTTTTGCTCATAGCAATGTCTTATTTTACAAATCGGCAGTGTATGACTGGTTTTACAAGGCTTTTTCAGCCTCGTCGAAATATAGTGCGACGTAGCATAAAGGTAGCGAAAGAAATAAGTTTTTTTTTTCATTAAATTCAAAAAAGCATAGAACACTTTATGCTAAGTATTGCACCAACACCTTATTTTAAAAGCGAAGAATTAAAAGTAAACTACGTAAGTTTCAAATGAACAAAATTTATAACTTAAATACAAAAATGAGTTTTTCATAAAAACTTTATAATTAATCTGATTCCCTGAAGGTTTCACCCTCAGAGAATTCTAGAAAAATATCTACTTTTTAATTGTAAGCTGCACATATCAACAATACTATACACTAATATTAAGTAACTTAATCAAAATGGCAATGATTACAAAGACCCCGTATTTTATTAACGGGTAATTATTCATAATAAATAATTATGAAAAAGTTATTAAACAGTCGTCGTATCAAAACTTGCGTACAATGTTACATACCAAAATAGGTAATCGTTGTAATTTCTCTTAATTTTACCTAATAATATTCACTTGGCATTATCGAAAAATATTTATATCTCCTACAAAACCATTATATTTTTATCAAAAATGCCGGAGGCAAGAGTCTGTACCAACCATACAGTGTAATCGGTTATTTTATGGCCCCTGTTCTAAGTTCAAAATTAACTAACAAGGTTTATTTATGTACACACATGAGTAATAGACAATACCTAAGTACCTACACTTTACGGCCGCTCCCAATATTCAATCTACATATCTATCCAGAGATAGAATTTGACATTAGCTAGTATTGTCAAATTCCTATCCCTGGTTAGCAAAACGAGCGATAGATACAATATTGGAAGCGGTCTTCAGGCATTTTTTTATGAATGCATACAAATAGAATCTGTATGAAGAACCAGCCTCACACCCTTTAAATTGTATTTATTGAGTAACTTACCTAATCATTGTTCCCTTGGCCTTACAGAGTAATATTTTACATAAATACATATAAAAGCAAACTGTGGCAGTGTGAACTTTATTTATGTCATGTCGTAGAAAAACGTTTTTACTAACTGGCAACATTGTATGATGGAATCTACTATTTTTTCTACCATTCTTGAAATAATGCAATTGAAATGAAAAGCTACTTCGTAATGAATATGAAATAAATAACAGTGTTGCCATGTATGTACATTACTTACTATCATAGTAGAAAAGTTTTGAGTAGTTTTTCCATATGGAGAGCAGAATAGAACGACATAAAAATAAATGCATTATTATAGCTAGATTGGCACTTATTTTATATAAAATGTCAGTTATAATGAAATGATTGATTACAAGATTTTTTATCAAATATCATCAATCTGTATAATTAGGTACGTATGATGAATGCTTTCCCTTTTTAATCAATTTTACTTAATTTGATAAAAATGATACATGATATTACAAGAATGTTGATGACTTTATAAAATACAGTCTTTTGTTTTTAAGGCCAAACAAGATTAGTTTTTATGAGTGTGTTGACCGCCATTTGAAAAGTTTTTATTATCAAAATATGCACTATTTTTTCAAGGCTTTTTACGGCGGTCACAGATAAAGAGAATAGACTAGTTTTTTTAATATTGTATGATATATGAAGGTTAAAAATGTAGGATTGAAAACAACTCGAGCCTATGTCAATGTAGAGAGAATTCACTTATTATATTGTTGAGCAATGTATGAAGTTGACCTTGGGTCGTTGTGAGGTGACCTTGAAGGTCAAGGTGAGGTGACCTCGGAGGTCAAGGTGAGGTGTCAAGGTCAGTGGTCGCCGCGCAGCAGTTCCATGAGCAAGTTGAAGCTTGGTCCGTCACCGTCTTTGCTTTTGTTGGCTGGATTCAGCATTTCTTTGCCGACTTGCATGAAGAACTATCAAAGGAAAAACATAAATAATTAAATGAAAGCATTTTTAGAATTGTATTTTTTTTTTCAAAGTCCACTTACTTTTGCATATTTTGTGGTTATAAAGTTATATAAATTAGTTTATCTTTACCCCGTCAACAACGGTAAATATTCTTCCTAATGGCATAAGGTCTTAACAAAGACCTAGATTATGCCTTTTTATTATTTACTAGCTTTTGCCCGCGGCTTCGCTCCCGTCAACTGACTTCTCTACTTTACACTATTTTTTTTTCATAAGAACCTTCTCCTGACAATAACAAACACAACAAAAAAGAAATAGCTAAATTGGTCCAGGCGTTGTTGAGTTATGCGCTTACCAACACATTTTGCGATTCATTTTTATATTATAGATTTAATTACCTTGTTCCTTTTAAGATAATTTCATTTTTTTATTTATACGCAATAACCAGTATCACACAGAACCCTGGTATTTAAAAAAGCGATGGCTCAAGGCGCCGAAATGGACTATCAAAATAAGTGGTAATTGGAATGGGCGCCGGTATGGACCGGGCGCCAGATTCAATAGGCGCAAGCTGTAGACGATGCTTTGAACAGGTTCGACTTTAAACCAAATTGAACCTTATAACACAAGTTCTAAGCTACATTCTCACCTGACAAGTCCTCTGCAGCTCAGGTATGCGCAGCAGCAGTTCTCCGAACTTAGCCGGAGTGCCGGGCGAGTGTGTCGCGATGTATGCTTGGAGGGCTGCTAACGCTTTCTCTTGGGATGCTCGTACTTTCTCCACTTCGCGAAGATCGGGCGCGTCTGTGGTGAGAAATATTTTAAATATTACATGTTAAGGTTAAAACGTGAGTTTTGCAAGAAAAAATGAGATTGTAAGTTCGTGACTGTTAAAATATGCTGATGGATTCTGCAGACTTGTTGCATTTTTTAGAGCGTTTTAATTAATTAGTTTAAGTTAGTCTTATTGTTATAAGTAATTTTAGGACACCTTATTATTTATATGTCCGGAAAAATCTGTCTTATTCGAACGTCTCGGACTTATAGCGAAGCAATAGGCGCTAACATAGAAGGGCGCAACTTGACGCAAAAATAACGTTAATCTTTACGGTACGAATGGTGATTCGTTTACGTATATCTTACCTGAAGTGAGTAGTACGATGACTTTGAGCGCTACGTATTCGTATCGGTCGACTCGAAGCCTTCTCAAGTGGTCGGTGAAGCTCAGCATGCGTTCTATACATGGCGTCAGGCCCAACCTGGAGAAAAAGACAAAAATGACTGATGAAATAAGTAATTATTTTTTGCCTAATTATTTGAGACAAGGTTTTGAGACGATGCTATTTGTCAGCCTTTTCGTCTTTTTTTCGTTTGTCTGACTGCTGCTCACACAACTCACTTGGCACTCTGATGCAGCGTGATGCCGCGGCCTCCCCCCACGCGCACCTCGCCCGGCGTGCTGACGCCGCGGTAGCAGCACGACAGTACCAGTAATTCACACCAGCTGTTGATTAGTAGGCAGATCTGATCGTCGATCTAGATGAAAAAATAAATAAATTATTATAAGACCTGCGAGTGCCGCAATTTAAGACACAATTTTGTAATAAAAATAAGAGCGCCAGAAACAAATTAAAAGAGGACCAAATATATTTCCTTTCACATATCACTAAAAGTAAATTGTACTGTACGTAATTTACCGACCAAGTTTTAATAACTAACTCACCGAAATATTCTTAAAAAGCGGCAGACTCTTGCACCACTTGACAATCTTATACAGCCGATGATCAGCAATGTTACACAGGTCGGCTAAGAAGTCGGGGCTAGAGTTATGTGCGGTGATACCGCTGGCTGCCAGCAGGGGGTTGGCGGACGGAGAGCCGGTGGACTTGCCCAGCCGGCTGAGTTCAGACTCGTTGTACTGCCATAGGTGTTCTACGTCCATTATTTCCTAGAAAATTGGGAGAAAAATATTTTAGCCAAATCGGATGCTCATGACCATCGGTCATTATTTATAAGCCACTTTAGGAACCCTCAGAAGGATTTAAGAAATTCAGCACACAGCAATTCCAAGAAGTCAATAAAAAGTCTGGAAGAGGAGTTATTCTAATTCTGACTTCAGTTCTAATAAGAAATTAGTTCCCAAAATAAACTTACTACTGTCACACATACGTGTACATAAATCATTATATATTTTATGGAACTGATCAAAGCTGAGAAAATAAATAATATTTACCTGCAATAATGGTGGTATATCTGGTGTAACTTGACTGTTACTGGATTCCCCTCTGCTACTGTATGATCCGGGACCGTTTACCTGCAATCAATGCAATAGATATTTATTCAGTAAAATATTCTTCTAAAAACATAAAAGAGGAGGTGCTTTATTATTAATGATAAACCGAAATCGTTTTATAGATAGTTCAACTCAGATTTGCGCGCGGCCCTATGTGTGCGTCGGCTTGTAAATATACAACTTTCATTCGTGTGACAGTGACGTCGTCCGAGCATGACGTGTTCTCATCGCCTTGTGTTATGGGTACAGTCGTTTACGAAAATGTCTAGTTCTTCACGGAGAAAATGTTTTAAGGAGTCAGGTAGCGTTTCAAAAAAATGAAACAACATTCAAAGCTTTTTATTATTACATTTTACAGTTTATCGTTATTTTCTCATACGGCTTTTCAAATTGACATTGACAGTATCTAAGAAATAAATGAAGTGAAATATTTAAGATGAATTAAATACTCCTTACATATTTTCTAGCTCGGGGTACGCGGACAATAGATAAATGTGTGGACTAAGAATGTAAAAAGACCTATAATTTAGTATAATAATGGAAACAAAATGTGTGGGGAATTTAAAAAAATTATATTGCTTCGCATAATGTCGACCAAAATAAGACGGAAATAATGAAACTCATAAATGAACGTTTAAGTCAAATTGATGAAGGGATGTTGGGGGTAATACTTGTCGACATGTACAAAAGAAAAAAGAAGAATACTATAGACATTTTGACATGGAGTCAGAATTTATAATTAACATTGGTGAAAGTAGCGAATCCGAAAATTCATCATTTGATTTTTCAAGTAGCGATACAGAATCATTATAAATAAATAAACTAAATTACGTAATAACTGTACTTTAAACAGCCGTATACAACCCCTAAATAACTGTATTTGTACCCGACTGTACCTCTTGTCACGCACACAAAGTCACTGTATATGTACAAGGGTTACCCACACATAGGGCCGCGCGCACGACTGAGTTGAACTTACTATACAATATTTGTAGTTACCACTTTATTAAAGCAAATGAATAAAATCCACAGGGCGCCATAAAGTACCCTTAGTTGGGCGCCAGGAAATACCCTTAGTGGGGCGCCAGGATGGACCCATATTATTTTGCTTTTACATCTTAAGTGGTGTCAAAAATTACTGTTATATTATCTGGGACTACTTACACAAGTGAGGCTGGAGGCGTGGCGTAGCGTGGCGGGTGCGTGCGCGGAAAGTAGCGAGCCCGTTGACGCGGCGCCCGATAGCGAGTATGAACACTGGTATGTTGACCGACCGCCGCGAGTTCGGTCTTCGCGAATCGCTGCATAACAATTAATAAAAATTAAAATTAACATATTAGAGGTACAAATGATAGGTACATTGCATTGAATGACTACATTGAAAATGATTTCCTTATTTTTTAAAGGCTAGCTTATTGAGGTCAACTCCTTAGATCATGCTTTTAAAGCTAAAACTCTTTTGAATTTAATTAATGTGCACTGATATTATCGGATAGGCGAACTCAAGCATTAAATTTTTGTTTTGCACTAATACCAAAACATCTAAGAATTTATTTCACTTGCTTGAGGCTAATGCCTGTATGTTCAATCTCACTTAAAGCCCTTGAAAGTTTTTTTTTTCCATTTATTGAATTCGAGCACATATAACATTAGCATCAACATACCTTCCAACTTCATCCCGCATCCGAGACACTTATCAAACCGACACGCAGGACACTTCTTCCTCGTCGTCACGGTAACAGGACAGTTACCGCCTCTCAAACACATGTAGTTCTTACGATTCTGCACCGTTCGCTTGAAGAAACCCTTGCAGGATTCACAGGAGAATATGCCGTAGTGGAACCCGCTGATTTTGTCGCCGCAAATTGGGCAGGGGCTACGAAAAAAATGGAAAATTAAAATCTAGGCTTGACAAAGAAAATAAACATCTTTTGATCTTTATTTAAACTTTGCAAGGTTATTTATCTTAGCTTTGAGGCAGTATTCAAGAGTCGGTGTTATTAAATATTACAGTGAAACTTTTTTACAAGTATATTACAAAAAAAAATATAGGGTGTTCTCTTTCTAAATATGCATAAGGCAGAAAATAAGGCCGTTTTTTTTCAAATACAGCATTATTTTTATTTAAGAAAATAAACCAATTTTTCTTATATTATGTACTCATTAATGGCTGAGTTACCGACTTTTATGAGATAAAACATCTATATACTCTGTACATAATGATATATAACATGATAATTAAGTATGTGATAATATTAATCAAGCAGAATATTACCTGTTAATAAGCTGTTGTCTGCTAATACCCTGGTGGTGATGCAGCCGGTCGTCAGGGGCATCAGGCTCGTCGTCATGGGTACCGTCGTACGCAGCCGCCGCCTCACGGTACATTACGTGTGGGTGACGACCCTGGACAATTCAAAGGTTTTATTTATACTTACTTTACTAGCTAGCTGAGCCCGCGAACTTCGTATCGTTTGAACCTTCCCTGGATTTCCACAAACATTTTAAAACCAAATCGTTCCAGCCATTCTCGAGTTTTAGTCACACTAAAGAACAGCAATTCATTTTAATATTTAAGGAGTACAGAATTTAATATCACTTACTCAATTGGAAATGAAAATGATTGTTTTACCAAAAGCAATCCGGATATTGTTATCGTAAGCAAGAACATACATACATTTGCATCGATAGTAATTATCACTTAAATCTACTTCTATTTGCATTTTTCAAGTTCAAAAGGATATCTTAATACCATATAGTCTTTAAAGATAGAGATAGATGGCAAAGCATAAATTATCCTGGCGCCCTCGATAAAATATTTATCGGCGCCCGCCAATATCTGGCGCCCAAACCATATTGTGTCAAACGTTGTAAGGCTATACATACATATATTTAAACTGTGTTTTTTATTTAATATCTTAACTGTTTAATTTGAGAATGGAAAATAAAAAAATATTGTAAACAGTTTGCTTCAAGAAGATTGACGTTCATATTGTCGGCGAACTTGAGCCTTAGTTGTATCATGTAAAAATATCTCAATTTTTAAATTATACATATTTTTATTTATGATTGTTTTTGTGCTTTACACATCTTTAAATGCAATTTTTATCATTACACCAATAAATAAATATGCTATTCACTGTACATACCTGTACCGGAGAATGTGTAGGTGAGAACTCCGAGCTATACGAGTAGCAAGAGGAATGCGACGCATCGCTGTTGTTGCGCGACAACGACGGCGTGTAGTGACGCGACGCGCGAGGCGACGCTGACGGACTGCTGTATACACTGACACAAATATACGTTGTTATTAGCTAAGATTATTAACTTTATGTATAGAGTGTGTGGGGAAGAACTCAGAGCTATACGAGTAGCACGAGGAATGCGACGCGTCGCTGTTGTTGCGCGACAACGACGGCGTGTAGTGACGCGACGCGCGAGGCGACGCCGACGGACTGCTGTATACACTGACACAAATATACGTTGTTATTAGCTAAGATTGTTATATTAATGTTGAGAATGTGTAGGTGAGAACTCTGAGCTATACGAGTAGCATGAGGAATGCGACGCGTCGCTGTTGTTGCGCGACAACGACGGCGTGTAGTGACGCGACGCGCGAGGCGACGCCGACGGACTGCTGTATACACTGACACAAGTATACGAGTTATTAGCTAAGATTGTTATCTGTATGTATAGAGTGTGTGGGGAAGAACTCTGAGCTATACGAGTAGCATGAGGAATGCGACGCGTCGCTGTTGTTGCGCGACAACGACGGCGTGTAGTGACGCGACGCGCGAGGCGACGCCGACGGACTGCTGTATACACTGACACAAGTATACGAGTTATTAGCTAAGATTGTTATCTGTATGTATAGAGTGTGTGGGGAAGAACTCTGAGCTATACGAGTAGCATGAGGAATGCGACGCGTCGCTGTTGTTGCGCGACAACGACGGCGTGTAGTGACGCGACGCGCGAGGCGACGCTGACGGACTGCTGTATACACTGACACAAATATACGTTGTTATTAGGTGATTGTTTTAGGGAGTAGGTAATTGGTGAGAAGAATAGGGTTGAGGGGGTCGCTCCTTGTAAAGCACTGGTACTCAGCTACATAAGATTAGACTGGAATCCGACCCCAACATAGTTGGGAAAAAGGCTTGAAGGATGATGATGATGGTGGGAAGAACGGGGACTTGAGGTCTGTTAAGCTGTGAAGGTAGCTTACGTCCAGTAGTAGGCTAACTTGGCCTTTTAATTTTATGGGTATACAGCTTTTTTTTTAACGACGTTAAAATCATCAAATGTGGGTCCCGCTGTGGGTAAGCAGCGAAGAGGGAGTGTCAGACTCTTACTGACTAAAAATCGTCATGTTCCGTCGTAGGCCTTTTATGTACCAGGGCCGCGGTATCTCTTTCGAACAATCCCGCAGCTCCGGCAGGCCCTCGCCCTGCTGGGCCCCGCTGGTATTCAGCTGGATGCAACTTTTTCCATGTGCGGGAAGGAGTTCTCTGTAACAGCTACCTGTGCGTGTACATGGAGTGCACGGCGGAGTCGGTGCTGGCGCTGGACTGCACGCGCGGCAGGCGGCCCAGCAGCGGCGACCCGTGCAGCGCGCCGATCAGCTTCTCCATGCCCACTGATTGTTCGCATTTTAGTTCTACGAGGAGAAAAAGCATGATTTTGTTAATAATAATCATTGGGATAAATGTTAACTTGGTCAATATCTCCCAATGAAAGACACAACAGGAGGTTGTGAATATGGGACGAAAATCGTTGGGCCCTTGATGGACTGTGCTTAGACCAATGAACAACTAATCAGAGCCACAAAGGAGCGTTCTCTTTTTTCCTTCTTTTCTTCTCAGACTTTCTTTGTCAGTAAAGCGGTCTACACACCAAAGCCGGTGACCCGGCGGCACAGCCTGGCGGCTTAGTGCCGGCGGGTTAACCCGGCGGCTCCAGAATGTCCAAGCCGAACGACTTTGCCGGCGGCACGACAGCCGCGGCATGTGGTGTTCTAGTAATTGCCAAATACTCTATGAAAGCCGGCGGGCAACTGACTGAGTGAGTGGAGAGGGATGCCGTCGGCATCGGCATGCTGCCCCGCCGGCTTGCCCGTGCGGGCGCAAGCCGGCGCCATGATTGTACAAAATAAGGCCGGCGGGTTGGGCCGGCGATCCGTGCCGCTTGGTCAGCTTTGGTGTGTAGACCGCTTAAAAGCCACGGACTACACTGCTGGTCCGGAATCAGTAGACTCACCAGATAACTGCGTCTCCTTCTTAATAGTCAGGTTGTGCACTTGATCGAGACCTGTGTGCGGCATGTGAGTGGAACCCTGGTCACTGAGCGCTAGGGACTTGGCACTGCTCGTCGGGGAAGATGGCCGCCTCGCTAGTGAGAGGGATGTGCCGTCTGTTAGCACTGATATCTGAAACAGGAGAAAACGCGTTTAGTTTCAAATACTTTTATTGTTACATTTACTCTGTATCGGAGGATACAGAGTAAATGTAATAAAAGCTTTTCGTGGCATCAGGTCATCTATATAAAATTGTCGGGAGAGTAACATGAGGATTCAGACTGCAAACAACCGGGATGCATTTCAAATGACCTTCTGCTTGGTTGACTTTCTGTTTGAAATTCAAAGTCAATGCTGCTATCTAGGTATGCTGTTAAGGATACAAAATACGATAACGACTTTGACTGTTCGTGGAAACAAAACTTTTTACGCCCGGCAAGCACCAGAAATTTTTACGCCCGGAGATAGGTCTTCCTACATATAAAACTGGCCGTTTTCCCGCGGCTTCTTCTGCGTCCCATGGGAACTGCTGCCTTTAGTCGGATACAATATAGCCTTTGTTCACCGGGGATAATGTAGCTTCCCAACAGTGAAAAAATTGTTCAATTCGATCAAGTAGTTTCGGAGCCTATTCATGTTAAACAAACCATCAAATCTTTCGTTCTTCTATAAAATTAGTGTAGACCTCTTACCCTATTCATGCTGAGACTTCTCTGATGCGGCTGTAAGGGCGCACTGTACTTGAGGTCCAGTACTCTTTGCTCGTCTACTCCTTGGAAGCCCTCGGTCTTCACGGGCTCAGTCTTGATGCTCACGTTACGAAGTGTGTCGATGGAGTCCCTCGACGATTGGAGGTCGAGGGAACTGCTGTTGTCGTCTGTGAAATGGGGAGTTGGTAAGTTTTACGATCATACTTGGACGTCGACGAAATTGGAATTGCAAAGTCTTTTTTCCCAGGTAAGAAAACATGAGGCGAATCATAGTGAAAATTACTTTCGTTTTTATTATCTAGTTAGAACTACATGCAACTTGTATTTTTTTATTTATTTATACTTTATGCACTATGTGCAATGGCGGACTTAACGCCTTAGGCGTTTTCTGTCAGTCTACCTTATTACTTCCCTTATTTATTATTATTTATTTACTTGTCTCCCTTATTTATTTGATTGGGTTTGCTACAAAAAAATCTCCCTCTGTTGGAAATCAACGGAGTTTTTTTGGATGTATGAAAATGATTGAAAACTAGGGACTACACAGGTACCTATTGAATGAGAAGATAGAAAGATAGAAAAAGATAGAAAGATAAACTTAGAAAATTATAATAAATATTTTCATAATACTACTGACCATTATTAACACTGGTGTCTATAACCATCTCGGAGTCAGACAGCTCGCCTTCCCAGGACATGGGTCGTTCGCGCTCATTGTTGGACACCTCGGGCGCTCCGCTGGATGAACGCTTCTTCTTGTTACGCATGTTCACCTGAAACGACAGAATTTAAGTCAACATATAGAAAAGAAGAACATATTTGTATGTATCAGATTGTGGAGGGAGATGAAGATCCGTATAGAAGCCAGCTTTTGAGGGGTTGTACTGCAGTTCTTTAGCCGGTATCGAAAATCTAGTAAATTCGATTCAGGACAGGTCTGTGACTGACCAACTCTGAGACTAAGAATTGCACTACCACATTATATCAAGATTGAAGATTGTCATAGTAACTAGCTATTGAGAATGACTTTCATACAACATTGCTATATGAAAACATTTTCTGTGGTCGATCGCGAGCAAGCGCTACTTAATGCACAGACGTACAGAAGGGATCCTCAGTAATTCAATAGTCTGCAAAATAGAAGTGCTTTCGATCTCGTATAAGATGAAGGAGCAGTTAACAATGCCCCACTCGAGAATAAACACTGACTGACTGTATCCGATCCTTCAATGTTCGCAAGTAGCAGCTTTAATATTCTAAAGGCAAAGGTTATTGGAAATGTAAGAGCACGCCTTTAAATATTATCATTCAAAGATAAGTAGGAAGTGAAAAATCTGGATCAATCAAAGGAATAATTTCAAGTTTTGGCAGTCAAGAGACCATTCCCCAAATACGGATATTTTCGTGAGGTTCTAAAGATCAAGATTGCCTTGCCATGGGGGGCAAATAGGTATTTGTCCAGTACTAAACGGACATTATTATCTTAGCCTACCCTGTCCCAATACCCGGCAAAGGTCTCTCCCGTATTTCTTCATCTTTTTTTATTGGATTTCTGAAGCATGCGAACTTTTCGGGGATTTATTATCTCAACGTGGACGTGTAAGGTTTGGCAAGAATAAGTATGAGAAAGTACCTCGTATTGATGTTGTGTGAAGTCGATCTTCGAGATCTCGGCGTCAGTGGAGTCTTCATCATGAGGCACTGAGGACACACTGATGCGCACGCCGCTCGAACTGTACGAGAATTGACCTGGAAACAATCATTAAATGAATTAGAATATATTGAAAAGGGCTTTTCTTGAATAACTGTACTAGTAGTTTTATCAAATGAGTAGTGGTGACTGAATAAAAATCATATAAAAATCTCACTGCGTTTAAACCGTCTAACTTAAGTTCCCTTTGGAAGAGCGGCTACATTACCCTTAAAGTGCATAATTACTGATATTGTATGCACCTGGAACATAAGGCACATGTAACACAATTTAAATAAAGTTGCGATATTATTGGTTTATTTTTATTTTATAGATATATTCTTTCTACTATTTCAATTATCTAAATTGCAAATATGCGGTAAAAAAGAACTTCTTATTTGTGAAAGCATTTTTGAGTTCAACTGTACAGACCATACCAAAGCAATAACACAAAGCTCACGTACTGGGATTGCTGAGAAATATATGCAAGCTTATGCTTATAAGACGTGCACAGCTTTTAAAGTTCTTTGCAAGGGATCATGGAATTCCAAGAATGCAATTTTAAAGTGCGTTTGGCTGTAAGATTTCCGGCCCAGGACATATCGTACGGGACATTTCGCAATTCTTCATCGCGGATGGCTAAGGAGTTAAGATGCCTGTTCCTTAAATACGAATTTGCGGGTTTGAATCCCGACAAACTCTTAGTATGATAAAACTACGTAATTAACATCTAATGGAATAATAAATGAAGTGAAGGAATTCGCTGACTGACGTGCAGGAAACTTGGTTTTGAAGTCTTAATTCGCCAATCATTTGTAAGCTAAGTTGTGATCAAGGCTCGAAGAGGCCTACGGCCAGCAATGGGACAATAAATATCTTAATGATGATACTAACTAACAGCTAGGTATCTACGTTTATTATTCCGTTGTTATTACATTGTACAAGTACCTAGTGCAAAATATTGCAGCAAAAACAAGACAAGTTTTCCCCACATGAAAACTGACGAAGCACTGATATTGCCAATCGGATTATAAAACCGATAATTTGAAAAATTGGCAATCCGGCTCCAGACGGGATATCCGGCTTTAATCAGTCGACGCGGTAAGCGGAAAAATGTGAAAAATATTGCGGTGAGCCAGTTTTTATCGGATGAGGTAGAAAACTTAAAAAAAAATCACTGAAAATGACCAAAGAATTTTTAAATGATGATCTTCTTCAGCTTTCGATTACCTACTTAATTATTTTTCAATAAATGTTTAAATTTTAAATAATAGTCTTTATATGCTTTTTTCACAATTTTCTTTTACAAAAAATGCATATTGTTTTATTTATGCAGTTATAGCTACTGTCCTTTATGCCCATTTATTTACAAAACAATATACCTATAGTTCTATGTACAATCATTGTTTTTACCTAAGTACATAACATTATGTATTTGTTTACATACCTACACGTTTGTCGTCTAAGCAAACATGACTCATTTATACTAAACATACACATTGGCAACATTACTTACTAGAAAAACATAAAAGTATAAAAGCTTTACCATTTTCACATAAACTAAGTTCTGGTTTCCGTACGGGGTCAACGACCTCACTATCACAGCTTTTTATTATAATTTGTTGCGTGACATGAATTATATTATTGTGCCTGGCTTTACTACTGTTTACTGGGAATACAGAAAAAGGTTTACTGATATAAGATTGAAAGAAAACTATGTTAAGACATATAACAAAAGATTCAGTCAAAAGCTCTAACAATGACTTACACATTAATAAGGCATAGTTATGTTAGTTACTTTTGGCATTTAATGCACAAAATATGGACAGAATTATTATTAATGATTGTTAAAATTGAAAGAAATATTACATAAAAAACCTGATTTTATCGATATCATCATAATTACATAAATTACATAAAAAAATACTCGCATAAGTAAACAAAATTTGACTTCCACGTTTTCCTCCGTTTTAATAATATTGTGTGATAACATTATCTACGCACGTATTACATTACATATGTAATGAGTTTGTTTGGGTGTAGGGGGTCATCTCCAAAACTACTGAACCGACTTGAAACATTCTCGACGCTTTGTCGTGAGGCAATTAAAGAAACGTCACTATTATCATCAGATCTACTAATGTGTGAACTTTGGCTTTTCGTTACTAATTTATACTTTCAGTAGATCATCACTCCAATTCATGATATTCAATGAATAACGAAGCTGTGTCATAGCAGTATAAAGAAAACTAAATTCGCTTGCGATATATATTTTAAATAATCCATGCTTTTCCTGTGTGCACTGGACATTACACATGAGTGCACATCCCAAAATTAAATCAGTCAGTATCGAAACTCCGTTACAATTTCGTTTCTTCCAGTTTTTCCCAAGCAAAAACAAATAGGCAAGGCTTTTGGGGATCTGTCTATATTTTTACATTCAAGAGCCGCTTTTCAGTATAGTTTGATTAAAAATAATTTCTAGATCCATAATCTTTTTTACATATAACGGAACAATTAGAAACCTTATTTCGACGTATATATGTTATGGACCATGTGATTAATTCGGGCATTATTTATAATGCCCGAGCATTATGAATAATGTCTAGCTTTATTGGGCCAAGTGATTAATAACTATCTTAACTTCATTATTTATCACATTGCACGGGCATTATTATATTGCTACATGATAGTTGGGCAATTTGATAAAAAAGCTATATTTTATGCGGTGCGAGGGTGGCAGTTGTTCTAATAAATAAATCCTGTTACTTGCTACATATTTTATGATTATTGTTTTAAATTATATGTTCTATTTTAATGGGAAATTATAAGTCTAGCCACATAACATTGTATTAAACATTGTATTAAAAACTGAACTTAGTGACGAAAACGAATCGCTGCAAAACCGACTCCACGTAGTCTTGTCTGCCCTACCCCTAGAGTGCAATTCAAAACCGCGTAGGCGCGGAGGGGCGAGGCGGCCTGCGAGCTGAGGCGCAGGTAGTTGAAGCGCTCGCCGCCGCGGCTGAGGCTGGCCGGCAGTGCCGGCCAGCGAGCCGAAGCTGCGGTGGTGAGCGTGAAAACCATCTGCGACGATAAGCTCGCATGGGACCGCCTGAGCCCCGCAGCGCCGGAGCCGTGACAGAAGCCATGCCTGCTGCATGTTGCATGCTTACTTCTATGCTCTGTCAATTGATATGGGATGTGTTATATTTAGTTTATTTTAAGTTAAATGTCAATAACAATAAAAAAAATTAAATTAAATATGTTTGTATTACTTTGCCCAAAAGGTCACAGGCAATATGTATAGTGCCCGGTCAATTTGATTGTTTGAATAATTATTATCAAATTGCACTCTCATATTGGGCATTATTCATAATGACCGGGCATTATGTATACTGCCCAATTTATCACTTGGTCCATAACATATAGAACGCGAGCTAGTTATGTTAGTTAGCTGCAACTAATTATAACGAGATCACACGATATCTGTATTTACGCAAGACACGTTACTTTATCACTATGAAGAAACACGTGATGATACAGAAATAAATATACTAAGTGCAACTTAGGTTCACCACTGATTTCTATTTGTTATATCCGATTTCTATGTAACTTTTATGGCATCGAATATATGGACAGTATATTTTCTTCTCTGCACATATGACAGTCATTACGTGTAGTCAGAAGCCAGAATGTCTGACATCAGTGTTACCAAGGACTAAAACCCAATAGGTAGCCTATTGGGTTTCCCGGCTCACTGGGTTGAGGAGGTCAGATAGGCTAGACTGGACGCCGACCCCTACATAATTAGGAAAAAACTAGGCAGATGTATATTTTCTTTATAAAACGCTTTGAGTGCTGTGTGTCTACTAAGTATTCGATGTAAATAGATGCACAGACTCTCGTATGCCGATGGGACGCCAATCTGACACGAGAGCAATTCTTGCAATACAACCAATATACTTAGTGTTGTGAATTAAGAAAAGAATTTTATCTATCGATAACAAATTGGAAATGAGTCATTTAAGGAAAAAATATAATTATATACCTCAAGGTTCAAAGTTCAATTCGAATTTGCAAACAATAAATCATGTCAATAAATTAATTGACGGAAAATAATATGCATTATTTTATATTATCAAAACCAGCTGATATGCAAGCTCAGATACACAGGTGAATATTGCAAATCAGTAAGATAAGATTTACTTAAACACACATACCTACAAATGTAATCTACAGAAAGTAATGGAAAAGTTTTTTTGTCGGTAAACAATAAGTTCATTGGCATTTAATCGGAAAGTTTCGCAAGTGGCTAGTAAATAATGTTACACAACAAATAGAAATTATGTGCTTGGTTCATGAGACCAGTCTAGTTTTCTAGGAATTGAGTTTCTAATTGCAAAGAAGATAAAGCTTTAGAGATAGGTAAAACATTGATTTAGCTTCTTAATAAATCGATTCTTACCGTTGCTAGTCTCCGGGCCCGACATGCTGATAGTGGTGACAGACACGTGTCCCCCCTCCACCTTCACCGCGTCGCCCTCACTGCTCATCGCGCTACTCATCACCATCCAACCTCACACCATCACCACCGCTCACCTCACAACTATCGATATGTCTGTCCTTATCGATAACACTTCACTACACTATTATAGCACCACACTAAAGTTCGTCTATGGTAAATTCATAGAAAAATACTGTTCGAAAATTTTCAAAAACTATTTTGTCTTTTCCGCATAATGTTTCAATACAAAAATATTTCTGAAAATTTCATCATCTCGCGTCGCCGCTCATTTTTAAGGCAACTTTTGAATTCAGTCTTGCAGTGTCCGTGTTCCTTTTACATAATTCCTTTAATGAATATTCTTCGAACGACCAAGATGTTCGCTTCACAATCAAATATGGATGCGGAGGATTACAGCCAGATGATAAAACCAGCATCTTGGGTAACCTGAAACAAAAATAAACAAGAATTACTTTTCACATTCCCTAATTCTATGAAGTTGAATCCTATTTGAATGTTAACACTGACCCAGGTCAAGATAAAATATCGTCAATTTGATTAAAAATAAAATACCATTGTTTGCAATACGCTTAACTTGAAAAAAAATACAAAAATCGAATAAAATCGAGGCCAAAACGACGAAGCTCTATCCGCGCGTGGCTCAGTTCGAATTTGGAATAAAGTGTCGGACGTTTCGAAACAGTGTGTTTGTGTACACGCACGAGACGTGGACGCGTCGCGCGGCCTTGCGAGCGCACCCAGTGCTGCGCGATAGCGCGCGGTATTATTATCGATACGCCTCTCGACCCCTCGTGTCATTGGCATTCTGTTTACGAGGGCGAAGCACGGTCGCGATAGCGACCCAACGCGTCATACCCACTTACTGAATGAATTGCCGTTTTCAACAATGCAATGTTTTTTTGTAAGCTCACCTTCACATTGTTTCCAACAATGCTGCTAAACTGATTAACTAATAGCAATCTAATTACGCGGTGATCGAATGCGACTTATCGTATCATTAGCGAATTGTAGGAAATAAACATTTTATCAGTAACAAATACCTGCCACCATTGTACGGATTACGCGGTTAGTTATCGATAAAACCACTCACTAGCACAATTCAAAGAAGGGAGTGGGGGAGGGGCGTTGAGCGGCCTTCACGGAGCCGGTTGTAGCGACCGGCCGGCCGCGAGCATTTCGCCTTTCGCGCGCAGGACTGGTCCGCCGCTCCCAATACCGAGCCCAGCCAGCATACTCGATAATGTGTGAGATGAGTGTATTATGTACAAGTTAATAAATACGAAACTATTGCAAATGCAGCGCAGACAAACATGACTCACAATAATTTACCGTTAACGTTAAAGTCAACTCAATACCGCTGTGTACACGATCCATTCAACTTCATAAATCATTGGTGCAGAATGTCGAAACGTTTATTTGATACTTGATACACATGTATAATGGAGGATAGATATCAGTCACTACCGTCTGGCGGGCCAATTAGCGTCCAATAAAGTCCCTTGCCCCCAGACATTTCTCAGTTATCGCTATCAGACACTCAGACAGGCTGCAGTGCAGTCGCCTTGGCAACGCAATTAACCGCCAATTACACAACGTATAACTTGTCTAGGTTGCACCATTACCGTAGTGTTTAGAAACAGTTATTGTCATACCCCTTCATTATTATTCAAGCCTGCTTATTATTTACCTAAGATTTATCACAAAAGACTGCATTTACCAGCTTTTGTTTCTTTGCGATCAAAGTTCTAGACAAAGACAACCACGAACTTCAAAAAAATCCTGATGTCTTTATCCTAATCTATAGCGCTTGACGTCTATCTTGTTCTATTATTAAATTTGATTGCGATCGAAATCATCTCTCTCTTTCTTTTCGACAGCCATTTAGCGTTTCAGAGCGAGACGAGAATAATTTGGTGTACCAATAAAAGGAGTTCATCCGCACGCAAGATGGCGTCACCGTGGCCTAGACAAGGCCGAGCGGTCATTTGTACGATACGCCAGACGAGCTGCTTTGTCTGCCTCCTATTTATGGATTATCTTTCCAACACAACGTGGCGGATTTTTACAAGGCTCTGCTCATATTTATTCAGATATGTCACCGGAAATAGTATGCCGTAAATTAAAAATCATAAGGTTATTAAACAAAAAGAAAAAGTGTGGTTTTCCTAATATCTGAACCAGGATTTTCCGCGTCCAGACCGGTTTAAAATGTTCAGTTAATATATTGGTATAGAACCAGTTTTGGAACGTTGCATAAGTAACTAAAGATATCATGCACCAAGCCGAGATAATGATAATACTCTGACGGAAATATGCAGACATTTATCGCAGCTGTAAGTATAAGCTGGCATCAGTTGCCCAACTGGAGGCAGTTAGTGGTCGTTGAAACACTTAACTAAGGAGGAAAAACCGTTGTGCATCAGATTACTTGGAATGGTATTTATAGGCTCGGCAAGTGATGTCCTTGCTTTGTTGTACTCAGTTATCGATAAGGCTACGTGAGACGAGGCGTCGACCGATAATTATCTTAAGGTCACAGCACTATCTGTGACGTAAACATAGTGCCATGCATTGTGATAGTGATGGATGGGACACCGATACAGGTACACCTAATTAGGTATATTTTTCGATAACAGGACTTGCAAACAACAAAGTTAGATTTGCATGTATTCCTTCGCACCAGGGAGACTCCTTTCTTTTGCATCGAAATAGGTTTGAAAGATATAAGAGGTATCCATTTCACCCCACTTTTACAGTCCAAACTTCCAGTCTCATTCTAAACAGTAAGAATGCAAAAACAAAGCGAAAAAGACGAGCAAATCGTGACAAAGCAATACGAGTGACGGAATGAATACCGTTGAGGAAAATTGTGAACGTTAATTTCCTACATCCTTGACCCCGATAGAGTGAGGTCGTCTTGGAGGGCGACGCACCCTATCGCCCACGACGACGGAAATAGAAGAGGTTAATACCCCCTAGCACGCTCCTATTGCGAACAAAGAACTATGGGGTGGAATCATGGTGATTATGATTACAGGCTTTTCGTAAAAATACAATTTTTCTTATGTTGGTTAAAGTAACATAGCGTCTCTGTAAGATGCTGATCTGAAAACTGATTATTGCAATTCGATTCATATTCGAAGAACACGTAGTTACTTTCTATTCTTTCACAAGTTACGTTCAATACTTTGATATATTTATCGCCGAATTTCATTAGAATTTCATTGCATTGCATCATGAAATGATGAATCAAGTGTTCTATTGCAAGACTCATATATCCTAGAAGTTACAAAAATAGATAACAATAAAGACTAATAAAAAAAACCAGCGCAGAACTTGTAAAATTAACATTTCGGAACCATTATTCAGAAACTAGGCAAACATAAAAGTCTAGACAGCAAAAAGCGTGACTGCATTAGTCATAGAAGAAAGTAACGGAGGTGAATGTCTGATCTTTCGGTCGTGTGCCAACGAACCGCCCTGGTGCCATGCCAACAGGTGTCTTCCGTAGTAATTACACAGAATATTACACACCTAGGTTCTTACACCACATGTGAATGACTGCCAGTCGGGGTTTTCTTATTTCGACGGTCATAACCCGAGACGTGAGAACATGATGCTCGGACGATTGATTCGCCCCGTGTCAATTTAGGACCAATATGTGAATGATTGTTAGCGACAAAAATGGGGCCTCAAATAATTCTGAGTGCATTGTGTGATAAATGGGACTGTCCGATGTCACTGCATTGTAGAAGTCCATACGATGAAGTTTCGGTAATTGAAGGTTTGGTGTGCATTAGAGATATTATCTACAAATATCGATATTTTTTTTTTAACTTTCCCCTCCCTAGAAAAGTACGAAAAGTCTAGCTTCTTCACCTTTAAAATGGCTAAATAATTTTTCAAACACTATTATTTCTGGACATACAGTTTTACATAGATTTTTGTAATTAAAAACAGTGTAAACAAATTACAGTTCTAAGGCCTTTATGTCAACGACCTTTCTGGTGGCATGCCAACATATGATCTATATCAGTCATCTTCATCATTACATGTAGGTATAATATTACATAGGTACATTATAGCACTTTAGTAAACTGACAAGGATTGTAATGCGTATATCATGTTCAAAGAATACCCATTACATAATAATTGCATTAGTCGATTAGAATTTGATGCTAATACCGTTGATGCTTTCTGATGTTTTTCGCAGACAGCCTTGGGATGAGAAGAAAACAATTGTAACCTTCAAATAATATTAAAAAAAGGTATACTTTGAGCTGATTCGTCTGCCTATGAAAAGACAGGAGTACAGAAAGTAGACTGCCAACTTCAGGAATTAAAAGGCACAAAAAAAGAACATAGTTTTTTGGTGATTTTGAAGAAAAATATCACCTTTCCAATTAACAAATTCTGCAGTCTCACCGTACAAGAATTCCAATCTAACAACAAATTACACAGATAGTCCTATCTTCTGTCTCCACTATCTATCTTTGCAATAAAAGTTAATTTAGCAATTTCCGCACAAATGTCTTCAAGAGAAAGGTCCCCTGATCGTTTTACTCGTGCAATTTATTAAGAGGGCTCTAGTGTACAAGTTAGATGTCTGCAATAAATATTAATACTGGCTGGCTTTATTGATTGCAGGCAAAGGTCATGCCCTCGGTGCAACAGGTGACTGCAGTGCTGCCCAAATTATATTTATTAATGTTTCAGACTGTCTGGTGAACGGGAGAGATCGTCTCGATAGATGAGAACAATAAAAATGTTAGGAAAATAATCAAAAGTCACTTGGATAGATACGGGAGAAGAGGACGGGTAAAGTTCGTAACTATTGGGAGCCCCTACATAACTTTAAGAGCCATTTTGTCAATTTTCAAAGACGTCAAAAAACTTGTTAATGTTAACTCTATCGTTTACTATTCAGTCAATTTTGACAAGAAGATAATCTGGAAAAAGCCGACAAAAAATACTCAATTCATTCCCGATAAGGTAAACGAAAAGTACACACACTAGTATGCAACTACGTATCTGCTTAAAAGTCAGCATGATAATTTATATTGTATTATACATACATTCATATACATAGTTAAATATATGTTACAGTTTCCGCGTCACACAACAGCTGAACAAACTTCTAAGGCAAATAGTCTGAATTCAGTTTAGTATTACAATAAGCACTTATGACGATAACCCATTATAATTTTAATAATACAGATACTGTTTAATTGTATCGAAAATCTCTACCAATATTATACAGCAGAAGAGCTTGTTAGTTTGAAGATGCTAATCTTAGAAATTACTGGATCAATTTGAAAAATACTATTTCAGTGTTTGATCCCGCTTATGAAGGAAGGCGATAGGCATCTATACAGCCACATGTGATATGGATGCGTCGAGAAGTTCCCGTAATGTAGCTCGTCCACGTCAACATTCCAGCTGTGTTACCGGACTGCCTTCCTGATTCGTCACAGATTGAGCAATTTTGCACTGATACACAAGAGAGAGTACATACAACATACACTTGACAAGATCATAGATTATGTTAAGATGTTTGGAAAAAGAAAATCGACTCTAAAACTTTTCTAAACAAACCAACCAACTTTTTTCGCAGAATTTCTACTTTCACTAAATGAAAACTGTCTTCATATGTGTTTTTGGGTACCGAGAAACTGAAACATACTGAACTATTGTCAATAGCTGAACAGGAAAAGCGCACGATAGGGTCACGGCAATATACACATAGTTCATATTCAAACAATGCCTTCAGCTGTCGCTATCATGAAAGATCTCTTTGAACACGGAACCAAAGAAAACTTACGTTAATACGAAAAACTAACTGCATATTCAAGAGCTATTTGGATGGATGAATTGTGCGAAAGACGAAGAGTGTAAATGACGGAGACTTACATCCCCAACCCCAAATAAAATTGGGTTAAGGGCAGGAGGAAGATGATGAACCAAGCACAACTTGATAAGAGACGCACTTCGACAATGTCCAATGTCTTTGAACTCCAATTTTTCCACCCACTAAAACCACAAAGTGAAATACATCAAGTAGTTTATTACTACATACAATTAAACTGTAAATCCAGAATTACCAGCGAGACAAGTTGCTGCATAATGTGGAGGTTGGCACATAAATTATTTGGGTCCGACAGCCTATCTATTGTTTCTCGTTACCTAACGAACTGTTGACATGGTTATTTATTAGGTATTTATTTGGTTAAATAAACTGTCAGGCACGGAATGGTGGCTTCAGGCTTCCGCGTAGAAGGTAGCTTAGGGTTGAGGATATATATATGAAGTTGAATTTATTGTATAAACATAATAGCCAAGCTCAGGGTGAGCCCTGGGTTCAGCTGATGAACTTCAACAAACCAGACGTTGGATAATGGTTAAGATTTCTTCTGAAACAAATGCAAAACACAGATGATAAATAAGTACCGTTAATGAAGTTTAAAGATAGGCGTTATGATATCAACTGGAAGCTGCAATTCCAAAGATTTTTCAATAGATACCAAACCATACTGAGCTCAAGATTGGATACACACGATACCCCAAATACGCAAAGTTCTAATCGTTCCTAAGCTAAGCAAGATAAAATCTAGCACAATCTTAACTGTAAATACCTAAGAAATATTTAGATCCTAGACAATTTTCCGTGGAGCAACGCTGGTTAAGTAATGCGATAATAATGTTGGCGGCGCGCAAGTAAACGTTGTACACCTTGATACTAACTACAAGTTATGTTATTGCGGTCGTGCGGATTTCTTGCTGTCTGTTGCTTATATTTGCTAAATGCATTTTGTAATATTGCTTGGCACAGTAAGCAAAATATAAACGCATTTGAAAATTATTTATTCAACGATCATGGATGGATCATGGATCACGAATAATGGAATCAACGACAAAATCTTAAACCGCCTTGGTAAAAACAATTGCCAAACCCATAAATTCGTTTTTGCAGACCAAGAAGGTCGCATTGATCAGCGTTCCTATTTTAAAAAGTCATCATTTCTCGCGACAGTATCAATAAGGCCAAGGTTCGTCGTCTAGCCGCACGCAAATATCTGGAGCTAGCGACCTCGGCGTTCTATCTAGCCACAAAATGCTGGCATTAAACATATCAATCATATTAATTTTGCAACCTGCAATAGCTGTTTGGGGTTTCCCAACTTTAATTGGTTTAGAAAGAAACAGCTTAATCGATATGTGGTCTAACTTAAGCTTCGGCACTTGAAATTGCATATTTCGCAGTTAGTGACGGCATGTAAGTGGCATTTTAAATCATTGATATCAAGCCGCAGTACAACACGACAGGTGTTAAGCCTGACCATGAGTCAACATTTAGATTGTCCAAATCATAGACAAGTGCGTGACGTAGCGAAACTTTTTTTTGATTGCTACATTTTTAGCTTCGCGCCAATTCCGTGAGCGATGGCGAACAAATTCTGTGCTATTAATAAGCTGACATGTAGTTTTAGTAGGTCCTGAAAGATTTAAACCGAATTCATCCGCTTATCGAAAGGAATCGGTGAACGTAGGTTATGGTCATCATTACAAGTTATCTTGTCAGCTATTGTTGTACTTTTGACAGGTTAGTGGTTCTGATTATAAAGAACATTTACTATAACACATAGTTACGTGTTTAAAAGCTATAAGTAAAGTAACCTAACTGTTACCACAGCACATTACACAATAACTTAAGTTATAAAAACCTCCGATGAAACTTGATGATCTGGAAAAGTTTCGCTGTTATTAATAGAAATGTTTTTATTACTTCTTTTCTCACGATAGCAAAGGTCATTGTGTACTGGAGTATCTAATGAGTTTTATATTTTTTATTATAAGTTCTACGTCATCGATGAATAAGGTAGGTTAACAAGAAAAAGAAAAAAGGTTTTATTAGGTGCTCAGTGACTACGGTAAAATAACAAAGAACAATCTTTGAGTAAAAAGGACCTGAAAAAATTTGTTAATCGAATTAAAAATAGTCAGTTGAATTGTTGATTTAATTAATCTTGCAGCTTGAACAGTGGTGACAACCTTGCGAATACGGCACGGGTTTAATTTATAAATGACGGTGAATGGAAATTCTTAGCATAGTTCCTTATGCCGTTACTTTGAAGCAATGTAAGATATATTTGTTAAAGCTACATTCTTTATATGCCCTTTAACCTAATATTTACATTGGTATTTTGGTCAATTATCAGCTTATGAACTGCATTGACTTATTGATGCAGCAGTAAGTTGCACATAGTTTGGGCGTTTTATCCCAAATTCTTCTTGAATACGTCGTAAGACTAGTAATTCTAAAGTTTTCGGCCATAAGTCTTTTGAGAAAAAAAGCTAGATATAACGATTTAAATTTTCTTCTTTTTATGTAATTTTGAATTTCGCACATAAACAAAAGCGTTTCAAAATCATGACAAAAATTGACACAAAATAAAAAAAAACTTACTGAATTTTAGATTACTTTCAAGCTACATCCATGGAGCAAGCCATAAACACAAATTATAATTAGTATCCTTTACCGTGCGTGGCATGAATTCGCCCATGCATTCCGCACGCATCACTCCTCAAACACACGATGCACACGCATGCATGCACGATGCAGGCCGATGACACGTGTCATGCGTACATCACGTGCATACCTATACCCCTATCAGCTAAACGTTACCTAGCATTAATTAGTTCACGTAAATAACATTTCAGGTCTCGTGAGAACTCGTCTTATCTATTCTGAAAGCTTCGCCAGAAAGCAATGGCAGAATATAAGTGTACGTACTAACAAATCAACCTACAATAGTGCACATAAGTAAATAACGTAATTATGTATGGTATCAAACACCAATTCCATATGGTCCACATAGTATGACATAAATCATGGGTGAAAAATGCTACCGAAGTTAAAGAACTCAAACGCTTGAGAGAATTTGCAGCTTGAACTACTGACATCTAACGCTCAACAATATGTTCAATTCGCACAGTATGTAGACGTAAAGGACCACAGCTCACTATTTCTCAGACCAAAATCCCAACAATGGGAATAGAATTAGCTGATTATTTACGCAATTAACAAACTACTACCAGAAAATCAATTAACCACTCAGACCTAAGCCATGGTCGAAAACGCAATCACGAGCTGATCGGGCAGTTGATCACGAATCTCTTGATTGATCGCAGTCCTGAAGGATACGTGACCAATCAACGCAGGCATGCCTAATCTGAAATTAATCAGTTGATTAGAAACAACCACAATTTGCATTCTAACTGCCATGAGAACTTTATTTCCTATCTTGTAACGTATTTTAAGTTGGGATGGCGGAAGAGAAGTTATCTAACCCAAAGGGACTGGATTTCATGAAAACATTGTCATATTTTCCATGTAAAATCGCTTTGGAGAAACGGCTGAGTACTTCGCTACTATAAATATAGGAGCTGGATAGTTTCGAGAAAGTTCTATCGAACAAGTAAGCGTCAGGTTATCAAGCCCACGCGCATGCACATTTAGCATAAGCCAGGCTCACAGACAGCACTTATTCTAGTAATCCCACCGTCAGCAAGTTTACAACAGCTTCAAAGCAAAACTTACTTCACACGAGAGTTTCGCAACGCGGAATCAACGCATCGAGGGCACGCAGGACCGGTACCCACCCACCACTGGTCGGGGAGGTGAGGGTTGGAGGGGGGGTAAATGGGTCGCCGCAGCCGCATTCCGTGGCGGTTGACATTTCACAGGAAAGCAGAGCTCAGCGATGGTGTATTTGTGGGAAACAGCGGGTTATGTTAGATTTGAAGTAACGGTTTTTGCTGCTCATAGGGATGTAACGCGGGAATTTAAATTGGCGATATAACGCGCAGGTAAGATGCGTCACTGTTCAAGGAATGTTGCAAGCAGATGCCCATGTAAAGACAAGGGCATCACTAAAATAGCTTTATCAATATGATGAATAAATAGTTTGTTCCTGTCCCAGTTACAAAGTTGCATATCAATGACACACCAAGGTTGTTTGTAGTAGGTATTGCTTAATGTTTTCTTTACGAAATTCTACCCTGTTGCAATAGGGAATATGCATATAGGTATAAGACTATGTAAGTGAGTATAATGCGAGGGATCCACGGACTACGACGGCAAGATTAGTCACGCAATAACCTCATGTAACAAAGTTCACCTGTTTCGCAACAGACTTTCAGTGCAGTACAGTCGCTAAAGAAGGCCAAATAACTATACTTGTGAACGTAAAAAATATCCTTCGCACCAAATGCGTCTAGTCGGACCGGTTCAACCGTCACTGGCAGTTTTCCTGTGCCGAAATTAAAGCGACTTAATTGAAGCTCGAAGATGAAGAAAAAACACTCCGGAAATTACTATGAGATGCCTCATGCTGTAAGATTTGAATAAAGATTCATCCATTGACGCCTCTATATAATAATCTCCGATATGCATGCTGTTTTAGTAAGTATTGTATCAGAGTCACCGACTTTTTTGCGTAACTGATCGGTGTTGAATCCTGTACTCTCTCAAGATTTGGAAATGAGGTGAGGTATCAACAAAAACAGTTGGCCAATGAGTCAAATATACCTAAGCGGGGCTACGGCTTAAGACCCGTTCCAGACAGAACCCTGCGCTGAGTCACGCAGTAATGGTTTCTCAGAATCATTCTGTATCGAGGCGACTTGCGAAACCTGCAAGGATGTCTCATGGTTTCGGCGCGCAATCACTTACGTGGGAACTGAGGTACACTGGAGAAAGTTCGAGGCTAAAATCACATTGAAAACGCTCCACTGAAATGTCAAAGTCATTGTTGTAAAACCAATTAGACCGTCACAGAAGAATATTTAAGAAATTCTTTAGTATTAATTAACGATTGTGGCAGTGACGATGCGCTGTCTAAAACGCAAAAACATGATAATCAATGTTGAATAACAACGTGATTCTTATTAAATCCCTGATAAATAACACATTCCGAAGAGCATATTTATAGCATGATGTTTTTTAAATGAGGCTGCAAACCACAAAGCACGAGACATTCTAAAATTCGTCATTTACAGAAGAACAACAAAGAGATGAAGAATTTAACAAGCCTTAGGGCCTTAAAAGCCTCATGAGTGCCAATACTGCCAATTGTACAGTGAATATAATATTGATTGAATAGCTTTTCGATTCAGATAATATTACCGGCTGGATTTATGGACGTTTTCAGAGCAATCAAATAGAAATGTTGCAAGAAGTATCATTGGTGAGTCACTCCATGACGAATAAAGCTTAGGCGCCTCATTTGCTGCCTTTATTTCTATATACGGACTTTTGTAATCGCAGACAATAAAATATGTGGTTCACTTTACTTGGAAATAAGATATCTTGGAATGAAGAGACGTGATATTTTTTTCATTCCCGGGATTCGGAATACTCTGAAATCATTTGCAAAAATAATGGATAAACCACATCCAAAAGAGGAGATTTCAATTTGGCAAAGTCAAATAGATGCAAAGCTTTAATTTGGTTTATATTCTTATGCCTTTTAATGCCAGATACGCTCTGTAAAGAACCAAATTCAAAAGTAAAAGCTTAAGTTTCGTTCGAAACCGCTTCGTTCAAAAGTGTGAGGTCTATTCACCGTTCGCCGGCCATGCATCCAGCCATTTACTTCGTTCGTTGCGACACACGCGTCCCGGGGTCAAGTCGTTCTGAGTTCAAATTCAAATGTTAAATCACCTGCTGCTGGCTGGTTTGGAACTTTATTCAAATTATAGTTTTGTTTCTTATTGGAGTCGAAAGTTTTGTATTGCTTTTGTTTATGGTACTTCTTTATTTTGTTCATGCTGGATTTCATACACAGGAACTTTATCTTTTGTTGCCTGTAAGCGCAGTTTTCTAGGGATAACAACCAACCTTATTGGTATACCTAGTTCTTTACAGAATATTTGCATTTCAACGTGGGCGTCCCTTCGGAGCTGGCGCCATGAACGATTGATCAACACCTCAAAGCAGTTCTTGGACCATGAACCCTATAATCTATACATATAATAAAATGATAGGAAAGTCAAAACTGTACATTGAATATTTTTTTTAAAGAATACTTGAGGGGTGATCCATAATCGATTCTGAACCCAAATATGTAGTTTTTAGAATTTTTGTCTATATGTTTGTCCCGGATAAACTCAAAACCTACTGCATGGATTTAAATCAAATTTTGCATGACTATTACCTGGGAGCCGGTTCAACACATAGGCTATATATTATCACGCTATCACCTACGGGGGATGAGCAATGAACGATTAAATGCACGAGAATGCAGACGAAGTCGCGGGCAACAGCTAGTTTCTAAATAAGTTTGCTGTCAAAAGCTCACACTTGTTCGTGTAACAATTTATCAAGATAATATTAAGTGTAGAGGTATTGGAAGGGTAACCTTGACGCGTGGGGCAAGCGCTGAATCGCGATCTTGTGATGTCACGAATCCAGTGTACCTGTAACGTAGTCTAACCACGGTCAACACCTGTCAGATTAGGCGGACCTTTAAACTAATATTATATAGCTGCTGCTAATCAGATACTAGCCTCGACAACACTAATCTAAACCTTGCTAAAGTTTGTCCATTTTTTTGTAACGCTTTCAAGCCTGAATCTGAAACCGTTGAACTGATTGAGGTAGGTATGATGATAGGCGACGAATAAGCTACTTTTTATCCAGGTGCAGCAGAAGTCTAGAAAGATGATTCCCTTAAATGGACAATGAACTTTACATGCCTACTCTCATTTCTATACACTATCGTCTAATAGCGACAACAAAGCAAAACCTCTTCGCGCCATTTCTAAGAAAATTCTTTGGTATGTCTTCTACTTATTTATGGGAACAAAACCACATGTTCAGCAACTTTTGGCTCTTAGTCACGGACGAAGCAGTTAATAAGATATCTGTTGTATGGTTAATAGTGTCTATGGTCATCATCAATCCATTTCAGATTCTGTCATCCGCTAAGCTTTTTTTCAACTATGCTGGGGTTGGCTTTCAGTCTAACCTGATGCAGTTAAGTACCACGGTTTTACATGGACTGAATGCGAATTCAGATTCTGAAGAAGATTGGATTGATTAGAGATTAGGCTAGTTACCTGGGCAACCCGATAATTACCTACCCCCTGTTAAGGCTGGTTATTATAATTTCTGGCTTGTCATCTGTAAGTCCAACTGTATCAGGGATATTATTTTCTCCAGCTTTCACAAGAGGACTGTGAGCCCTCACTTGGGTAATTCTTTCGCGAGTAAGTTTCCGATAACTCATTAATGTAATCTAGGTTTAGCTGTACAAGTAGGTGCAGCCAACAAAACTCTTGCAAAATTCTGCGTCACAAAAACTAATGTTCTTGATAACCGAATGTACTTCTACTTCACACACCTTTGTCTTATTTCCCAGGTGAATATTTTATACGAAAAATAAATATCAGTCTACGGAACTCTACAATATATCGATAAGATATCAAGCGTATCGCGTAACGGTTAGGGAAGCGAATATCGTATGATCTTGGCTATATCTATGTCGTGAGGGAACTGTGTCACAGCACTACCGCTAGGGTCATAGTGATGTGCTCTATTACGCGCGTGAGATTGTCTATGATCTTCTTTTTGAACGTAAGATGAATAGTAATATTTTGGAAAGCTTGTGATGGAGAAAATTGATGGTAGGTACCTATATGAACTTTTTCTAGCAGTCGTCTGTGAAGACGACGACTTTAGTTTTTTTTTAATATTTATGCTAGAATACTGTCCTAAATATCAGGCTTTTATAGTGACTGCATGTGGATCATGCTTGCAGCAACAACTTTTCCAAATTAGAACACAGGGTTATTCGTAGTATTGCTCACGTTGTGATAATTTCTAGTGCTAAAATACACAATGGCAGTTTCACGCCTATATTTCAGATTATAAGTCCAGATTCAGTCAAACCTGTTTAAATTCAATAGATTTAGTAGAATGACTAATTTTAAAACTAACTTGTTGCTTTAGTTACTTACCTATCTTACACTTTGTTTACTTGGTTTTACTAATGTTATTTATGACCTAATGCTTAATTAGTTTTTCTTAAGACAAAAGGAGAACTTACCTGTCTCTTTTGTTTGGGAAAAAACGTGTAATCAGACCTACCTATTACTCATCATTTCGTTAAATGGCTGCAAATAAATTTGAACGCACGTAAGTAAGCCCATGCGAGGTTATTTAAATAACTTAATTTCCATACACGTCATGGTTGCTACTTATCAAGGCTAAAGGCTTGTACAATAGGCACTTACAATACTGGAAGAAAGAGCCAGCCAGGTTGCCTGCGTGACGTCATTTAACAAAATGGCCGACAAGGAGTTGAAGGAGTCAATTTGAATATCGAACAAATTCGTAACTACTACGATGCGATGATATTTTGTTTTCTTGTCTATGAGTTTAACTTTCAGAAGGCTGTTTGTGAAAGGCCTTTGCCACATTGATGATACCAAAAATATGTACTTATAGGTAACAATTTTGATAAAGAAATAATTTAATCTATCCGAAGTTAAAAATCATAAACGAAAAATGTTGGTAGGTACTAAAGAGAAACAGAAACATTCCCTCAGAGGAAAAAAATCGAACAAAGGAAACCTCTTTTTGGGTACACAATGGAACATGCGACTGGCTGTTAATCATTGTATTTACCAAACCGAAGAATAACCCTACTTCTTATGATTTGACAACAATCTCAAAAAGGGTTAAACCTGAATCCAACAAAGTTTTTTTTAACCCGACAAGACAGAACGAAAATAAAATGATAGTCAACGTCAACGAGTACAATATGTGTTCTCGATGACGCCACAAAGAATAATAGCTACCAAGTTTAAAAATCGAACAAAGGCAAAGGGGGCCGAAAAAACTCGTTGGCTTGGTACTCAATGGAACATGGTAGTATAGACGTTACGCGAAGGTCTGTGCTCCCTCGGCAGACGCGCGCTGACTCACGCGGCCGCGCGCTTCCGCCTGATAGCAAGGTCACCGGCAGCGACGCACACCACCAAACAACACTCACACAGCGACACGTGAAAGTAGTGAGAGTACACTCGCAACCAAACGGGCCTCTTATTTCTTTTTTTTTTGTTCGCTCGCCAAATGCTACGAAACATGACCTTTGAACTTTGCGATAACAAATCATAACAAGGTAGTACTTGAAACAATGTTGGTATTAATCATTTTTATTCACGTTGTTTAAAAATCATAAAGGAATAGATGCGTCATACGTACGTCTCACGCATTCCAGATAAAACATATGGTTATTTTATTAGTAGCTAAATTAGATCCGTGTTTTTATTTGAATTTAGTAAAAAACATGCGATTGGCGTGTTTTGTGCACTTAGATTGAGGTTCCGTAATTACAGTTGTATCATATTTGATTAGGCTTTAACATTACGTTATCTAATCATAATCATCATTCTACGAAATGGATTGAAATGTACTAATTGTGTACTTACTTAGCAATTGGTAGTTAGTTGTTATACTTTCTAATCTTTGTTTTTTTTTAGATTTATGAAAGTCTCTTTGATTTACGTCGTACGTAAAGTCACCAAATTCATTATGTAAGCCCATTTGAAAGACGCCTTTTAAATGTTCTTAGTTCGAAGACGGAACACCAAAAAGCTTGTGTGATTGCAATAATAAATTATGCAGTATTTTTTTATTTAGCCAACGATATCGTGGAACCTGTCGATGGAATAACAAGCGTGTATCTATTACACGAGTAACAAGCTGTTTTTGGAGCTAAAGACCAAACTCGAGGTCACTAACGTGATCTGCAATTCAAATGAAAAAGTTACTATGCAGTTTTGTACTGACGCTGTGGATTTTTGCTTCAAATTTATGTATTTGTGTATTTATTTAATAGACGATTATGTATTTTGAAATAAGAACCGGTAATTGGTAGATACATCCTGAACTACTATGTAATAACGTAAATCTGAAATAACTTGTATCCGTTTACTTTAAGTAGGTAAGTATAGGTTTGGATTTACAGTGTAACCGCTAATCCTGGTTAATGAAATTTGGCACATGCGTCACTCAATTAGCTTACTTGTATCTTACGATGAGATTTTCTCAGTGATAAACTTTATTAATCCTAAGCTCAAACTGAAACCGCCAGAGATTTTGAATTTATTTGAATCACAAATTGATATTTTTTTTAGAATTCAATGTTATTTTTAGCGTTACAGCTGTCCAGTTTGGCTAAAAGTCAATAGCATTGCAAACAACTAGGCCTGACCGCTAACTGTAAAGTTAATGGTTAATTACTGCAGTAGTTCAGCGATTAATCAATTCCATCCGGTTTAGTACAAACAATGAGCCAGCTAAGATCCTATTTCGACATACATTTTGCAATTAAACAGGCAGTGTTGTCGGAGAACGGCCCGTAGTCCGTAGATGCAGATAACAATAACTGTTGCCAAACAACCAGGACCACAATTTATGAACATTACCATAATAATAACATCGTCTGTAATGAATTATAATGTTTTACATTATTCATAATTATTACTCAGCTAGTTTATGCGTCTTATTAATGCAAATTATGTACAAGTCAATTTAGGTGATAGTGCATGATATTTTATTGATGAATGCTTTGTTTCTCAAGCTTATAGGTATTGACTTCGACTATTAGAATAAATACTAGGAATATAATAATACATTTAGCAGATACATTTTACTTTTTTGAGTGTGGTGTTGTTAAAACTACAATTCCAAACCAAGTTCATTATGTATTTTGTGATGATGTTTTTTCAGATGATTCAAAAGTCTGTTGTCAAGGTTACCTATATTAAACAACAAATTCATCTTTAATCAGCCTTTCCAACTCGAATTTTGTATTACATTAATTACATCGACGAAGGCGAATGCAATACCAATAAGTAATAACTAATTTAAATGCAGCGAGTTGCTTAACGTTCGACCATGTACCGTAATACCGTTGTATTAATTAATCTAACAGTAGGTATATAATATTTACTTAAACCGATACCGATCGCCAATACAATTACCTCCCACAGACTTGTGACGAAATCATTTGCGAAGGTGTGTCAGACTGCAATAGGTATACACCTTCAAGGTAAAGCATATGACAAATCGGAATCAGGTAGGTACCTACATTATATTACTGAAGTGTTTTTTTTCGTTGTTAATACACAACATGTAGTCATTTTAATGTATCAAGGCTTTTGTTTTATGCTCGTTAATAAGGCATTCACCATTTAACTGAGGTTATATAACTTAATATAATTACATATGTATAATATTTGAGGTTATATAGGTACCAGCGTCTTTTGCTTAGTAAATTGGATTCAACTAATTTGGAAATATTAAACCAGATTATTCATACGGAATCGAATGATTCGCATCGATTTAATAATACTAAGCTGAGTGTACATTAATGTATGCAAGTTTTTGTCGAGCATCGTGCACGCAGTCCTGTCGTGGGGCCCAGCTTTAGTGGCTTTCGTCGATCACGATTTGCTCAGCCAGTTTACAAAAAGATGCAGTTACTTCTAAACGTAGCTATACATATACCTACGCATTTAGCAACTGGCAAGGTCATCTCGATCTTTAAAGTTTCTTTGGTAGACGAAACAACGATAAAATATACCTACGTGAATGATTAAAAATTTAAAAAAAATGCATTCTTTTAATCTTAATGCGCTATAAAATAAGTTATTTGGGATTCTTTATGAGAGGCAGACAGAGAAAGAATTTTTACTTGTTAATGTTTCAGGAAGTTTCGCGAGTCTTGGTGAAAATGTTCAAATGAAAAGAAAAATAAACCATATCGTAGGTAATTTCAATGTTATCAATTTCGGCACCTTCACTGCCTATTTCTTGTTTTTTTTTTTATTATTGCCTTAAAAGTAAAATACTCTGTTAACATTCTGATAACATAATAATCAGTGTTATATCCAAAGTACAAAGGATTTTTTTGCATTATCAAAATTAAACAACTTATAATAATATGCAATGCAACTTATCATTAGCAAATAAAATTCCACGTTATCCATCAGCAGTTGTAGACATCAGACCAGATAAAAATCTTTGATAAAACACGCCAGCATACCTAAAAAATACCTACTTACCTACCTTTATCTAATATCAGGTTACTCGGCGAACGTTTATTTTTGCACGTATAGAAATATGAAACTGCAGATGTTACCCAAGTGTTTATAAACTGGTGGCAGATTAATTTCACCATTATTACATAGTAACGTATTATTTGTCTATGGTAGCATGGCAGGTTCATAGATACCAAGCTACGTTTTATAACCCGTTAGATCAATGCATGCATCGCCGAAGCATGAGACAATGCGATTTAAAAATAGAAACAAGCGCCTGCATTATTTGTCATTTAGTTAATGTTAACATGGACCCGTTATCTATGTGCGTACTGTTTTTTTTATATCGAAATAGAATCTAAAAGGAAGTCAGAAAACTAGGTGAAAACCTTGAAACTATGAATAACTTCGTAGATTCAGTTTGATATTTTTTTTTCGCTTTAATAGTGACGGCTGCGTTTTTGTTTTTGGGTTTTTACATCTTATTAATGCCTATGCTTGCATCTGAATGAAAAAGTTAAAACAATTTCGATGTTTTGTGCAAAATATCGCAACTGGATTCGGCAAGCTAAAGCTAACACTTTTGTACGCGACAGTCAACATAAACACACGTTAGGGGCGGCCGGCGCGAGGGGCGGGGGTGAGCACCCTCCGCGTCACGTGACGAGCGACCTTCAGGCGGCGCACCGACCTTGAGCGGCGCTCGCCCCGCGCGCGGGTCAGAGGTGAATGCACGCGCCCGCGCGCCCCGCGCCCCTTACCCACTACTCCATCGAAAACCACCAAACTTTACTACTCACCTCGATCCTATCTACGACTCCATGGCACTGACGAGCCGACCGCCAACAATTTAGCAGCCACTATCCCGGCCTCGAGCACCCACCCGCCGAGAACAGGTACCAGCGCGACGCGGCACACCTTTCCCATAAAATACAACCGACAAGTTTATTGACATCAAGTCTCACCAACGATTGCGCAAATGTAGCGATCTTTCGTCTACTCGAACACATGCACAGTCTTCGTTCGAATGTAATAACACTATTTCTCCAATATTTTATGTCTATTCACTCAATAAATACTTTTTAATAAGAAAAACATTGAACACAACGCACAAACTCGAGCGACGGCTACACCATGTCCTCTCACCTCCGCAAAACAAAGCGGAATAAAGTTGTTGCTGTTGCGCGCGGCCGAGTGAGCGTGACATCTCGCGACTACTCGCGACTCGACCTCGTCAAAACAAAAGGTAAATATTATCGACACCTGGCGGTTACCAAACACAATGCCACCATATTGTTTTTCATTTTAGTATTTCATTTTAATTCATTAATGTTATAAATAGATGTCGCTAGCACTGGATGATCTAACATTTTTTAAAACAAATAAATTAGTGATTTTTCTAATAAGAAAACGATAAACTTGTTGATACAATTATTATAAAACATTTGCCTATTACGAGGATGTTAATAAATAAATATTTAACAGAAATGGAAAAGCGTCGAAAGTTTAACTTGTGCGTCAATGTTTTACAAAAAACTGTACAGATGGCTCTGATTGGAATGATGCCATGTTTCCTTGAAGCTTGTTACTATTAGCTCAAGATATCAGATTTTGCTATTTTGTATGTATAAATGTTGATTACTATTAATGCGAGCTTTATTAGAATGGTGAAATTAATATAAACATTGCTTGAATATGGCAAAAACAGAAAATATTAAGTTCCGCCATCTTGGAACGGAATCCTTGGGGTTACTACGCTATAGAAAATGGATACCCTTAAAATGTTAAATAAATAAATATAATAAAATTAAATTAGCATGCATATCTAATTATTTTCATTTCATTTGATTCGGAGTCAATTTATACGTTGTTATACATACGGCTGTTTAATACAGAAACTCATGGTTCTTTAATGTTCATTGACTTTAGTCACTAAACAGACTAAACTACTCGCACTAAAAGCACTAAGACTAAAAGCAGACTTTACTACTCGGTCGTCTAAAATAAATATAACGGTTGATAATATTATTTTGTTTAAAAAAATATTATGCATTGTAGAAAAATATGTATTTTATTTTCATTTTTCCCGAAATTTGTGATATTATCAATTAATTGGTATTACTGATATGGAGCGTAGTGATGTCAATAAAAAATCGACTATTTACGAAGTACTATTCTTTTTTAAAATCAATTTAATTAGTCATGACTATGACATTCATAAAATTATTTTTAAGTCACACAGTGAATACTAATAAATTATATAACATCATAAAACTATATTTCCATCGAAATTGAATGAAATGTAAACTGCCAATATATATTTATATTACATGGGTATTTTATATTCATATGTTCAATACAACATGTTACTTCTTTAATTATATGTAGTCTATTTAAGAACTAACCGATTTAGTCATATTTTTCGGTACAGCACTAACTTACTATTCCGTTGACAACGTGCAAGCGATTGACATTTGATTTACAAATTCGTTGAAACAGCTGTGAACAATCGTCGTTCTCTGTTATTTACAAAATATAAATAATTCTTTGAGTTCTCGAATCGTTTTAATAACTTTTCTAATAATAACTAGCTGGTATAGTTATTTTTTAGTGACACATTCAGTTAAGGTTTAAGAAATGAGATCGAATATGAGTCATTAATTAAACAGTGTTTTGCGCTGTTATTCAACTCAAGGCTGCGGTAATAAAGAAACGTTTTAGTGAATATAATGTGTAGTTCGACATAATGGTGGAAGATAATGATCGCGGTTACGGGAGGACCGCCAACAAGAGCACTTTGTTGAAGATCGTGATTTTAGGAGAAGGCGGAGTTGGCAAATCATGTTTGATGAGCAGATTTATATCGAACCACTTCGATGATCACAGTTTCCACACTATTGGAGTGGAGTTTATGAACAAAACTATCGAAGTTAATGGAAAACCATACACGTTACAGGTAATTTATCCTATTAGAATTAATTAGAACCTTAATGTTTGTTTATGTGATGCATTATTCTTGTTAGTAAAAAAAAAAATGGTTGTGGTTTCTTTAAATCTGGTGTGTGTTCGTACATCTAAAGAGATCAAATTAGCTTCTAGTTGAGTAGCCCCTCAGAATAGTCTAGCTTATTAGTTCAGTCGAAATAAACCAATTAAATGCAAGCAGACATTTTTTTGTTGATAGGTATGTAACTAGACAGTGATTAGAAGAAATAAATTCCATCAAGTTGCTCACCTTGAATGATTCGAAAATAATTAAGTTTGTTTCATTGTTGTGAATGCCTTATTCTTAGATTATTTTTAAAGTAATTGTTAGTTTCCACTTGGAAAAAAATACTATAGACTACTGCAGTATTTTTTTAAAAGGAAAGTTTTAAAGCAAAGGTATTCACTCATAAGTCCTATGTGCAAACCTCTTTTGAGTGTGGGTTGAACTTAACAGAGTAATGAGGTCAGATTTAAACTCAGGCCTAATAGCTGGTAGATCAGTTTGACCTTTAAATAATGTATTTTTGTTGAGAATCAAAGCATATGTATCTTTCAGAATTTAAGAAATAAATTCAAATACATGCTAACAGTCATCACATATACAAATTACGTGTGAGATAAGTGCTCAATTATTTAAAAAAAGGTACAAACTCTTTGTTAAGTTTTTCCTTAAGATATTTCCATAAAAAAACATGTCACCTTCAAACGCAAGGTTGTGATATTAACATGGAGGTGAATGAATAAGTTTGTGTAATATTTACTTTTTTAGCACTTCGGTTACATAAACCGATAAAGATTGAATAAAAAACTTTTTTAACAAAGTAAAACACTTCACTAACATCAAAATTAGCTACGCGAAATGTGAGATAATCTCAAAAAAACATATGTACATGACAGGTCAAATAGACTTTTTTGAAGTTGGGTAAAAACAAAATGTATTGAGGGACCAAGAAAAATCTCCCTGTTCTAACAATTTATAGTATTACATGAGCATCTAGGAAATACCAAGGTGAACACGTAGATTAAAAAAGAATTAACTGATAAGAGTCAAAACATCAGATAACAATATAAGGTCACTGATTTTTATTGCTGATGAGTCAAGTTTTAAATGTTAAATGTTGTGCTCTTGTATGTTATTAAGATTAACAATTTTGTGTCTGTGGCAGCATCACAGTTCATAAGAATTCTCATATTATTTAATGTAGCTTTTGGAATCCTCTTTTGATGAAACCATACAATATTTAAGTGGCATATGCTTTTGTGCATGTGCATAAACATAGCTGTTAGAAAAGCCATTCTTTCCAAAAGAAATGTTTGGAGTTGCTATTCTGCTATGCAGTTTAAATATTTGCAGTGATAAAATGAATATAAAAGTCAAACTATTCACATAGTGTCTAGTCTAACCACAATGTATAGAACTGTAGGTTGCTCTATAGTAAATATAATGATCCTTTTTGAAATGACGCCATATGTCTGATCATTGCTTCATGAGTAATTACATCTTAGATCCACAATCTGAGATCTCGGAAATTTTGTTTACTATTAAAATGACTA
The DNA here is from genome assembly GCF_030705265.1 of Helicoverpa armigera. Taxonomy (NCBI): domain Eukaryota; kingdom Metazoa; phylum Arthropoda; class Insecta; order Lepidoptera; family Noctuidae; genus Helicoverpa; species Helicoverpa armigera. The sequence goes on along the minus strand of NC_087124.1, from coordinate 11,020,167 downwards.
AGTTCTATATTTGATTTAATGCAGAAATTCTTCTTTTGTTGATTTATTTATAACATGTGAAGTAGGTAGCTAAAGTTACTCAATGTAATTTTCAGCCCTAATATTCGGACGATTACTCTGTTAATGTAAATGATTAGACTATAAACTTCTTGGGCTGGGATTAATCTTAATTTCGCATCATAATCCTGATCCTGAGAAAGATCATAGGCTACTTTTTATCTCGCTGCTCTAGGCACTTGCACTTGGATGCAGGTGGCAACAGTGGCGCACTGGTTAGTCTTCTATAGCACTCATTGCCAATGTTATCACTATGTTAAAAGATTTCTCAAACAAATAATTCCCCCAGGTATGGGACACAGCGGGCCAAGAGCGCTTCAAGTCTCTCCGCACACCGTTCTACAGAGGCTCAGACATCTGCATCCTAGCATACGCTATAGATGACCGTAGCTCCTTCAACAACATCAAAATGTGGCTCAACGAGTTCTTGCATTATGCGGGAGTCAAGAATGGTATTGATAGATATCCCTTCATGGTTGTTGGGAATAAGGTATGTGTTTGAAGATTATTAAAATTATTTAGAAATAAGGATTTAAAAAGGAATATTTATGGCTAGTTTCACTATTTACTGTTAAAGTCTCTGATAGCCCATCAGGAAGTTATCTGTCAGATAAACTAAAGGTCATTTTTTGGTTTATGTTCCAAGATAAATCAATCAGCAATATCTGGCTGTAATTATAACAGCCTTTCTGGCATATATCATTGATTATCGGGGTAACTAACTGACACTTTATCGGTAACCACTAACCAGTGAAGCCGAGCCTTAAAGTTAAATAGTATGTTTAATACGTGAAATTGCGGGTCAACAGTAATTAATGTTATTTTCAAAAATATTGTATGTGCGTGTAACGTCTCAGTATCAAGTTTCTTTTTCCTAATGAATCCCTGTTCTCCGTTATTATCGCTGTTACCATCTCATATAATAAGGACAAAAACTTTTTCCTCCAAGTCAAGCTCAAATTGAGGTCAATTTCAAATAAAAAGTGTATGCCCCATTCAAGAGATTAAATATAGCCCATTGAACTAAATAATGCACAAAAGAAACACAATGATAAATGACAATGGCCCCAAATTCCAATATTCATATATAAATCTGTGGTTTGTGTTTGTTGATCTAAATGTCACGGGCATTGAACACGATACGTCCAGCCTTTGCGGTAACTAACTGGGGCCCGATGCTACTAAGTTAATAATGTCAAAATCGAATAGAAATTGAATCGCAATATGATCGCAATAGCAGTTTTAACCATATCGGGCATTTTGCTACTTGTATAAGACCAATCGTATTCCAACGACATTCGATTGGTTTGCGATGGGTCTGCTATTTTGGTGATTTTGGTCTATACGGTAGTTTGCTATAATCATATTGCAATCGTAAATCATTTGCAGACAAAATGATTCGTTTATTTCAAAGAAAAAATAGCGGAATGCCACATACGCTTCAATCGTAATTGAGTCGTGATTGGATCGCAGTCGAATGTGAATCGTATGTCGCTTAAGTAAAATTAGGAGAATCGGGCCCCTGTTTGTCAATATGTTTGTTATTAATGAACTGTATCAACTGCCTACTTAAGTAATTGGATAGGCTTAGATTGCACGGTTCATTTCATAATGGTAGGAACTTCAATGGCTGCGTTGCGGTAGGTTTAATAATTTAATAGTTCTGATATACCGTAATTAGGCTGACGTTTGATAAATGCTACGTTTAGACTATGGTAAGAAGAGCGATAGCAAAAAATACTTTTAAAAATCTATAAATCTATACTAATATAATATAGACGTTGTTTTTGTTTGTTTGTCCGAAACTATTGAACCGATTTTTTTTCACTATTGGAAATCTACATTCTTCCCGAATAAACTTGGCTATATTTTATCACGGTACGTGCGGTAATTCCGACGGGACGCCAGTGAAACCACGAGAAAACAGCTAGAAAATTATGATATAATATTTAATTGCAACAGAAAATAAACCGTTTTAAATGAGCACTTCATTGCAAGACACTATCAATCCCGTAATTGTATTTGCGCTAATTGTTATTCAATAAGCCGGGCTAAAGGGAAACCACAGGAACGATAATTCAATTAAGTACATTTATTATAATCACCAACTAATTAATTGGTGACTCACAACAAAGTATTAAATAATATATAAAGTATTTTTGCAGACCATGGTTTGTTTTTGAATGCGGTTTTTGCTTGTTTGGGGATAAACCGTGGGTTTTACCCCGGAGCCTACGCACTGAAAAAAAAATATTTTTAACTTCATGTATAAAAAGAAGGAAATAAAAGGCGAACAGCAGCGAACGAAGCCACATCTTTTAACTTTTGTTCTTATTGGTCATAGGGGAAAGTAATAGGTATGTTTTTTTAAAAGCATTTTCACTCGTCGTCTTCATATAGATTATTTTTTAATTTAGGTTTCTGTAAACCTTATAAATCCGACCCCAAAAGTGAAACATAATTTCTCAGTTATGACAATGACAAACATACATTAAGCCTCAGAACCTTTCACACTACTTTCTAAAACCGCAATAACATTTTTATTCGCCGTTAGTGCAGGAGGACTACTAGTGCGGGGAAAACCGTAAGCAACGTAACAATCGTAACTATTACTCGGAAGTGTTATGAAATAACGCTGACTGGCGACTTCGATCACGTCAAGTGACGTCACAGTACATGTTTCTTTATTATGTAGTAGTTGTGTTGTAAATGTCAAGGGTTATTAATATATTTTAGACCAGCATTTTTTTTTATTTTGTGTGCGGGGGGGAACTTCTTCCCGTAATCGGACAAAATATAGCCTTTGTCATTTGGGAATAGTGTAACTTTTCAAATCAGTTCAGTAGTTTCGGACTTAAGGGTCAACGAACAAAAATGTCTTCCCTTTATTTTATTAAGTACTACATTGCTAAGTCTATTGGCATAGAATTCTCAAAATAGAAGTTAAACAATGAGGCTATATACGACTTAACATGGGTTACGTCGAAGTCGAAACGATTAAACTAATTGGATTGGCAATTTGACGCGTCAAAATTATATTGGGACAGCACTCCTGAAGCGACCTTCACACATATGAGAGGGGAACAACAGATATAAATGTAAAATGTTAATGCATACAATCTTAATTACTAATCTAAACTTTTATTATGCAAAATTTTCTTAATTATTAATTTAAATCTATCTCTGTAATCAGACGACTAGCAGGTTCAGAAAGCTCAAAATAAGTCATATTTTAGTTAGGTTTGAAAGAAAGAAGGAAAGAAATACATTATATTCACGGGTGTGACAAAAGGACAAAAAAAAATTAGACACAAGATAAAAAAAGAATTAGGTACATAAAGGGAAATATGTGTCACACCCACGGGATACGGCCCTCGTTCAGCATAATGCTGAGACCCTATACGGGACAAAAGCCTCAGCGATGATTTTCAGCGCGAACCGAGTTTGCCCAATTTTTACACTACAATTATATGCTACCGTGTTTTTTTTCTTACTTATCTGCACATAAAAATATCGATGAAACCGAATTTCTCAGTTGAATAACTTTTATGACGATTTGGCTAACAGTGTTGCAATCAGAATGTCGATCGACAGGTTTAATTTTATTCTTGTTCACGTAACATTATATGACGTGTATATCCGCAAATGATTATAAAGAGGAATGCCCTGAGGGTTCCTTTATGAAATTGCCAAAGTCTGACTCGCTATGGTATAGTCGGATGTAGGTAACTCTTTGCAGTTGTCGTCAAATATCTTTGTTCCTCTTAAGTCAGCCATGTGTAGGAGAACTGCTGTACGAACTATCCCGAACCCCTTGAGTAGCCGGTAGCCCGTTACTTGACTTGCAAAGAATAGAACTCAAACATTGTGCCAGTTTTAAGAAGCTCTAGGCTTTAGTCGTGCTTAAATTATGGAATCATGAATCAGGTGTTACTTTGCGGAAATCTATGAGATAAAATGTTAGGAAAAATATGCACTGTTAATAAACGCTCGGTGTGAATTCAACGTCTGAAGATGCCCCGTGAATTTCTCGCGGAATTAAAGCTACATATTTTTCCTGACATTTTAGTTATGCTTACTTTGTAGCTTTGCAATATTTTTGTAAATCGCTTCAATACCGAACATACCTTTGCATGGAAGCCATGCAGCGAAATCTGCAGATATCGAATAGAAAGTAAACCAGACTATTACTACCTACTTACTCATCTGTTACGCAACTTCTAGTCCCATTAAGCAGATTAAGTGAATCGTCATCAAATACATAATCACATTTTAACGTACCCACTAGTATAATTAAGACAATATTCTTCTTACGCTGACGCATGATGTGCATGAATCATAAAAGTTATAACTTTGTTCATGAGTTTTTTAATACATATTTCCTTAATATTTTCCCGCGATTCCATCTGCGTCATAAGGAGCCTGGGTCAGGCTGGTAGATAAAAATAAGCTTAAGCTTCGTTTTGCTACTTTTATCCATACCAGGTTTAATTTAAATGGATCATGCTGTATGTATATTCGTCAAAGCGTATCATGCAAAATCGCCATCGAATTTAGAAATAAGTTACAAAAAGGACCCTCTTCTTATTCATCATCTTTTTTACTTTGACATAATTTCTGATTGTTTCCTACATTGATTTCAGTCAGACGTTTCGTCAAAAGACAGGGAGGTATCCTACGACCAGCTGAAGCAGTGGTGTGAGGAGAACAAGATCGCGACCTATATCGAGACTTCCGCGAAGAATGATAATAATGTCGTGGAAGCTTTCTCTATGGCTGTACAGAGGTAAGTTAATCTGTTGTGCCTTCCAAAATATTCATGTCATGAATTCGATGCCGTATTGCACTGGTTTGCCTTCATATGTCATGGTGGGGCAAATGTTAGATACGTATCATCCATCTGCCTAGCGTCCACCTTACTACGTTGTGGTCGGCTTCCAATCTAACCAGATGCTGCTGACTACCTACCAGTGTTTTACATGGAGTGACTGCCTAACTGACCTCCTCGACTTAGTTAACCGAGCAACCCGATAGCCCTATATGAATGTGGTTGTTTGACTTTCTGCAGCTGGGACCCACTTGTTTAATTTGCCATCCGAAACACGGGGGAACTCGTCATCATGACATAAATAAACTCACTCATTGGATAGTACAAGTTATGATCGATCTTTGTGGCTGTAACGTGTCAAATATATTAATTTCCTACTATTTTTTTTCCAGATGGGTAGAACTAGAACAGAGAGCAGAGAAGGAGTTGGGCATGCTCCACCATCCTGACACGGTGACTCTTCACGGTTCCACCACAGCATCAAGCATTAGAACCACATGTTGTTCTCGGTTCAGTGAGGTATGAGGCCAACGTGCTTATCTCAGGGTCTCATCAAATGTGTGTGATAGAGGTATGTTGATAGTGGAATTTTCGAGTTACTTTTGGGCACTGTTCATGTAAGGATTAAACTTAAGATGGATGCTAGGTTCAGCCAAGGGTATCCACCCGCGTCCAGGATAAAAGTAGTACAGAGTAATTCCCATAGGATGCAGTATTTACCAGGGGTATCCCCTGGTAAATACTAGTTATGTTACAGACATAGAAATGGTTGTATTGTCCTTCTATGTAGTTCTATCCTTATGTGATTTCAACTTAACCTTTGCTAATACCCAATCAGGAATATTCCGTTTTGAATAAAAATATATCTTAGTCTTGCCTCAATTGAAGTTTAGCGAGTTTCGACTTTATGTCTACCTTGACAGTGTTGATATTTCCTTGGCAAGGAGTTTCAAGCTGGTCCCTTGTTTAGATTTGTCGGACCCATGCGTATTAAGAGCAGTTTGAGAGGTAGGTAGTTTTCAGTCAAAACCCTGCTTAAGGGTAGTTTATAATAAAGGCTTAAGTGCCTTTCTTACTGTAAACAATGTTTATAGTTATTGTACTGTAAAACAGTAATTGGTATGAAAAGTAAATGTTAAGCCAGGAAACTCCTTAAACATACTTTTTGTTCGTTATCAACATACCTCTTTCACGATAAAATCGAGTAATTTACGGTATTACGTAATTTTCTACTACGTCATGGCATGTGATAAACTATTCTAAATCTATAACGTTTTTTCATGTAAATAATGTTATTTTTTATTATTAATACATCGGATTGAATAGGAAGCAAAAGCACCAATGTTGAAGCGTAGTTTAGTTTGCACTTAAAGGTTAATTTTTAGGCACTGTTTAAAAATATTTACTTAAAAATTTTGATGTTAAAAAGTATACCTAATTAGATATTTTTCCCTTAATTCAAAGGATGTCTGGATTAATTGGACAATTTCACTTAAATTATATTTAAAGAAGTAGTTTTAATTGTGTAGTTTAAACAGTTTTTACGATACGTAAATTAAACACATACTTAAATCTTATAACATTCAAAATTGTCATTTGGTTGTGGGATTGCTTTTGAAATGCAGAAATATGGAAAGAAAAAACATTCCAGTATGTTTAAGTTACAATATACACTACATACATGTTTTGATTTGAGTTATATTGTATAAAAATCAAAAAATAATTGTTGGTTTTTGATAAGAAGATACTTACGTTGAGTTTACACCATTTCACTATAACGATAACCGCATTTTCAGTTGTCAAATCGCCGATTTAACCAATTGCCGGCGGTTATCGTTATAGTTAAATGTAGCAAATCACCTTCGAACGTTTTGTTTGGTTTTTAATCATACAATACTTATTTTATTTTTGTTTTACCCACAAAAGTGAGCCTGTATGCAATTACATAAAAAAATATGTAAGATTGTCAGTATATTTTCTAATTCCAACAGAAAACCAAAGATGTATCAAAATGTGTTTTTTAAACTAAAAATAAACCTAGAAATTGAATACTCTAATATTTAACTAACCTTTGAAGCTTAAAAACATGTTGTTAACTCGGCCTAAATTACTGTAAATAATACTTAAATTATCTGTAACCTTAAATAATAATGCTTTAGTATTACCGGAGTTGTGAATTGATTTTTTAATGCTTAAATATACTATTTTCTCAGGAATTAAGACTTTTTGTAAAACTTGTTCTATTAAAAAAAAATCATGTAGTTGCCGTCCTTCTTAGACTTGGGTGAAATTGAATAAATTGGTTTAGAGTTCACAAAGCTGAATATATGGTATTTTGGTCAATGCAACGTTAGGGAAGTCCTAAGTACAATCGGAAGAGAAAACGCATGAACGTGTGAACACAGTCTTACAGCTTTGATACCATTGTATATTATGTATTTAATGCTTTGTCTACGTTTTTATTATGGTTTATTAAGCTTTTTAATACTTATACCTTACCTAAAACATAAACTGTAAAATCTAACTATGCCTACTTTGAAATCTAGGACCTTTTCAAGCATATCCAAATGTAATTGTTATAGTATTTAATCACCAGTCATATTTGCATGGTCATTGACTTTTTATGTAAAAGTGTATTTGTATATTTTTTTAGAAATATATTAAAGGTTGTTTTAAACCCATTCATTATTTTCTCAAGGTCATAAGTCAGATAGAACTTATATTAGATACTTTGAGTATATACTAAGATATATATATTATACTGATTTATATATTTTTTAAACCAAAGGAACTTTAAATGTTGCTGTGTTAGTGCTTATACAAAAAGTATCGAATGTAAATTGCTGTTGACTTTGCTCGAGTATCTATACTAATATTATAAAGAGGAAAACTTTGTTTGTTTGTGTGGTTGTAATGAATAGGCTCAAAAACTACTGGACCGTTTTTTAAAATTCGTTCACCATTCGAAAGCTACATTATCCACGAGTAACATAGGCTATTATTTATCCCGGTACGGGCAGTAGTTACCACGGGACGCGGGTAAAACCGCGGGAAAACGGCTAGTAATACATATAGTATTTCAATATATTTTGTAGAATAAAAACTATATATATTGTATTAGTTTTAACGCTGATTCTCACTAAGTGCCTAGCTTTCTGGTTACCATATTGTTAAGTGGTAATGTAAAATATAAATTATTGTTTTACAATCGATATTAAATTTCTCGATGACATGAATGTCTCATCGATAACAATTTATTTATTTTGGTGTTGTGAACATTTGAAAATCGTATTATACTATACGTGTAGTGTATACTTAAACTGAATTGGTAGCTAACTGAATTATTTTTCCATTGATATTAATTGTATTTAAAAAACAATGTTGATCATTTATTAATCCACGAAAACGGAATTTAGAGCTTTAGTCATTCACTCATGTAAAATTAATTTATACACTCCCTAATATAGTGTTGTTTGATGTACTTCTTTAAATTAAAATTTAGTATTGGTAGATATTATTGGCGTATAAGTCTCTGATTAATTTTGCCGTCTCGAAAGTCTACCTCAATGGGTGTTATTGAAGTAGGATTGTTTATGTAAAGCTAGTTTTGATGGCTCCCGATCTTGTGGAATGAAAACTTTAAAATGTATTTAAAATGCTGCATAAAGCGGTATGTTTACTCCTGTTCAGTTTAAATTATTTACTTGTACTTACCTAGAATTAAAAAGGGCTATGAATCTCAATGATTATGTTTCGTGTAACTTAATATTTTTACTATTTCGTGAGCATTGAAATGTCTTGAAAAATCATTATCGCTTGTCTCGTTTTTATATTACTCGGATAAATAGTATTTTATTTTCATTGTGAACTTTGAGTCAACATTGGATCGGGAGCCATGTTAATATAGTTTTAAAATAATGCACATAGAGGGGTGGCGTGCGTTTGTGAATAAGATTTACTTGTCAAAATGTAAAAGTTATTACAAGCTTGATATTTTACAGTCATGGTACCTATTACCTAATAAAGGGTTTGAAAGCATGTTTTTTGTTTTATTTCTTTGCCATAGCAGGTGGTAGCACCATCTATATTTTTCATAACTGACTAAGTACACGCATCAGTAATAAATTGTGTTTGACCACATTCAAACGAGCCATGCTACCCTCAACGGCGGATCCAGGGGGTAGGTCACAAGGTCATGACCCCCCCCTGGGCCAGGTTCAGGACCTAAGAGGACCAATAATTGAAATGGTTAAACACGATGTTTTATGTTTTTGTTATAAGATAATTTTTATTCCGAGTGAATAGGTAGATACCTACATAGTTACAGGTAGAGTAGTTTTGCTGAAGAATTCGTGCTCGCAACGCTCGCTCTCTATTCTTTATTTACTCTTTATCCGTACCCAAAAGGAGGAAACGGGACCCTGTTACTAAGAATCCGCTGTCCGGGTTGTCTACATTACATGCTGTATCTCATGCAGAGCCGTCTTAACCTATGGTGCAGGGTGTGCGAATAACCTGGGCACCTCGATATCAGGGGCGTCGCGGGACACCCCACCACCAGGAAATTTCGATGAAGTTACACCCGTTCGATAGGTTCCACATTGTATCATGATACTGACAAAAAAGTCGCCTTCGCTTTGTTGGATTGATCATTTTGATTATTTTTTACTTTTAACATCCTCCAACTAAGTGAAAAAATTCTAGCTCGCTACGCTCGCGAGTAAATGACTATTGCTGTACTGTCTATTTCTGATTGTTTATTATTTTTATTGACGCACCTCACGGTTCCTTTTTATTTGTACGTAATTCCCAGTCTGATTTGTGAGTCTTCAAACAAATAATTTAAAAAGTTCGCGCTCGCTGCGCTCGCAGCTACTTGTTGATGTATTTAATCAGGTGCTTTTGTGTCGTAGGCTCAAAAAATTTCGCGCTCGCTTCGCTCGCGCAATACTATATATACCTTGCCTTGACAACTTCATAAGTCAAATATAGCAAAAAAAAATAATTATGGAGTCCTCAAAAACAAAACAGTTTGCGCTTCCAACTGCTTGTTACTTTACAGGGCGTTTTTAAAACTTATGAACTTTTTGTGTCCCAAAATTAAAAAATTTGCGCGTTCGCTTTGCTCGCGCTAATTGTTACGTTGTCCAGTCTCAACATTCATAACTTAAATCTGGCCAACAGTTTGAGTCTACAATGATTTGGAAACATTTTTTTAAGTCCATTACCTACCAAAAAAGTGAATTTCGTTCGAACGTTCTTATTTATATTCCTTGTGAACTACTTCGATCAATATGTACTACTCAAAATCTTTCAATAGATGCATAGGTGGCACTTGGGTGATATTTGCACCCAGGCGCTACATGAGCTAGAGACGGCCCTGATCTCATGAACCCTTACCGATAGTAAGACAACTGAAGTTTTCACAGAAAATGTTTTATGTTGCTGCAATAAAAAACGTACGCGCCCTTTTCTGCGTACACAATACTTTTCAAACGTTTAGTCTTCAACCTGAAAAAATTCTCGCGCTTGCTATGATCGCGCTTTCTTGTATTTATGCTGTATATTTGTTATACAGCAAGATAGCGTTTTCATCTACTTTTAGTTCACGAACTGAAAAAAAATTTTCGCGCTCGCTTCGCTCGGGCTTTTTTCCATTTCGCGTCTGTAATTATATCCAAGAAATCGTGTTAGCTCAGCTCGGACCATTTTCTACATAAAAACACTGTTTTAACCTTAGTCCTCGACCTGAGCAAAAATTTTCGCGCTCGCTTCGCTCGCGCTTTTTTGTTTCTTAACATTCGTAACAAAACTTCGAGCTCGCTACGATCGCGCTTATTGTATCTACTTTTAATTTTAATATTCAAAAAAGTATACGCTACAATATAATATTTTTGTGACTTAACCACGACTGTGTGACCCCCCCCCTGGCGCCGAAGCTGGATCCGCCCTTGGCTACCCTCGACTTCCCGCTCCTGTTTTTTTCGCACGTTCCCCATTGAAAAACCTCTGGAAGTAAACGCATCGCCGAGAGGAAGTGCTTCTTCCGTGACGCATCCTCACCGTTTCTGTAGGATAGCGAACTATTGTGATAATCCGCCCGCGGTCGTGAACGTGACTATTGTGTTGTGATCGGGAAGACCGCTGCCAGCCGCCATCTTCTGAAGCCCTACGCCTAAGCTGGAGAGTCAGGTACGCGTGCTTTTCCCTGATTGCCTAGACATCGCTCGTTCACTTCTTGACGATAACCAGCCATCCTCCAACACAATACAGTCCACTTACAATACTTACCTACCTATTGGCGTTTATTTCCATACTAGGAGGCAAAGGCGACACTATATGTATATCGGTCTGTTTGGATTACTGCGAGAAGAACGACTGAATCCTTTTTTTTTTCTAAGCAGATTTAACTGGCCTCTGGCCGTCTTTTTTGTTAATTAAATAAATCGATTTAGGACTCGCTCATAGTTTGGGGAAAGGACTGGAAAATTATAAAACTCCAAAAACCCATTTTAAAATTGTAATAAATATTTTACAAATATCCACATTTACTAAAGAACTAACCTACGAAGGAAATACACCTAATTATTGTTTTTAACAACGATATTATCCGAGTATCTTGAGATTATACATTGCTAGGAATTATTATGCTTTGTAACACAACCGTGGCCATGATTAAATAAAATTATTAAATATGATATGGAAAACTAAACCTAGTGTTTTAAGTAACAAGGTTGAAATTAAGTAATTGTGCTGTTGTACTATCGTTGATGAAAGTTTACATAGATTGACAGCTTAAATATAACGATAGTAACAAATATAGTTTTGGCAGATTATGTACCTTCGTTCTATGTGTGTGGTAGCTAGAAAGTTTTAGACTCATTCTTTCATATTTCTGTTATCAGAATTTGGCACTTTTCGTCATCGAAAATGTTATTAGTGACGACAAACAATATAAATATTTTTGCAGTTACCAACAATTTAACATTATGTGGAAAATCAGAAGGTATAAGAACAGTAGAACCTTATATTTTTAAACCTATTTTGAAAAATCACACATAAAACGAAGCTACACCACTAAAAACAGCACAATTAGACATCGGATGGCACTATTCTACCTCATTTTTGACACATTCATAGTGGCTTCCTAGCTTTCACCAGTTCTTCGCTGACGGTCCACAACTTGGTTTCCACATCCTTATCGAAGTTATACTTGGAGTTGTACTCTGCACATTCGCGGTAGAACTTGCCTGTCTTGCCTTCAATGCTGTGGTCTGTGGCGCAGAAAATTACTGTCTCGCTTCCCTAAAATTTTTGAGTTGTGATTAGTTTTGCTTTTATGCTTATAGAGAACTGGGTTCCGCCCATTGTCGCCCCCGCCGATATATTATTCTGATGTAATTATAAGTAACATTTTAAAGACATGTTTCATTAAAATTCATTCTGTAGTTCTTGCACACATATCCTTAATAGTTTTTATAAGAATGCGTGCCTAGCCTTACAAACTATCCCGTTTATAATATTAATGAAATAGATCTCGCCAAACTTGTTTTCACATTACGCGAGTCGCTGCGTACAAACCATTTTTAAGCATCAAGGGATGGGTTTTTGCGTCTTTGCGATATTTTTATTATCTGCGCTTACACATTTGTTGATTGAAATTGATATTTTAAGTGCATTCTTCAAGTATGGAGAAAACAGGGACAGCTGTTGCATCACAATTGTAGGTACTTTAGATTGTTAAGCCTTTAAGATGTTCGACAGACTACGATAAGCTTATATCATGACTGATAGCAATAAACTTGTTTACTATATCAACAGATAAAAGTTATCAAATGGTAATATTGGATTAGCCTTAGCCCATCAATAAAACGTATCTGATATTTTATGGAGATATCTATGCAAACAGATGGCGATTCAATTCAGTTTTTCTTCGGAAAATAAATTGGTTAACAGAAAAGGTATAATGAATTTGGTTCTATTGCAATTTTGGGCACAACTTTCTCTCAAAAGTAATTACATTTAACTACGATGATAACCGAACCATTTTCAGAAGACAAATCGCCGATTTGATCTTTCACGGCTGGTCATGGTTTGGTTATCGTTATAGTTAAATGGTGCAACTGGGTCTAAGTATTAATATTATGCATTATAATTACTTACTTGTTTAGCAGTCTTCATGAAAGCTAGCAATATAGGAGCCATTAAGATGTAGTGGTACCATTTTATTGAATGCCTGAAATAAAAAAAGAAAAGCTCATAATAATGATCTGAAACTCTACATGATTATTTTGAAAAAGTTTCAGAGGTCACACAAGCAAAATATATAAAATCCGTTACCACGATTTTTAATACATATTAGTGTACCTATTGAACATTATGAACTTTTCAGACGATATTATCAATTTACCAAAAAAAATATTAGGTACATAGTAATTCGTTATCGTGCCCTCGCATCAAGAAAATTAATTTTACTTCTATCAAACTATCCAAAAACAAATCATCTTACCTAAACAGATTAGTAGCGCAGAATCCAGGGCAGACCAAATGAACATCGATGCCAGTGTTCCTCAGATTACAAGCCAGCGCCCTTCCGAAATACGCATTCATCAGCTTAGAGTTGCAATACCCAGGATTGTGACGGGCGTTCCCACCAGTCTTCTTAGCTTGCTCGATTTGCTGCCTTAAGTTCAGGTCATCAAAGTCGATATTCCCACGCTCGTGCAGTGTAGACGACAGCACTACTATTCTGTAATTAATATTAAGTAAATATGATAAATATTTATACGTACTTTAAAGGCCCCAAAACTACAGAAACCATTTGAAAAATCCTTTCACTGTTGGAAAGCTACACTCTTCCCGAGTAACATGGGCTGTATTTTATCCTGTCACAGGCAGTAGTTCCCACGGGACGCGGGCGAAACCGCGGGAAATCGACTTGTAAATATTAAACAGGATTGTAAACTTGCTAGATTATTATTAGGTGCGCTTGCTAGTCTTTGCATATTAATAGGATGAAGTTTGCACTGTTGTTTTTGATTTATTTCTGTAAATCGATTAGTCATTTCAACATTGTTAGGTAGTATTTTTCTGGAACTTATTTCCACATAATACTATCTAGATTTTAGTCTAGATTTCAGGTTGTAAGAGGTATAAAAATACATAATAATATGCGATAAATAGCAGTTATTCTTTTCTACTGTAATCCCGATGCTTGATGTTGTACCGTGTACCTATCAACTTGCATTATGTAGTAACCAACTATGCATTGTATGTAAGTATATCTACCTACCTTTTTTTACAAACATTTTGGAAAATATCAGATTTTGGTATTCACCTAATTTGAATCAGCAATGCTATTTGTTTGTTGCAACTGCGTATTATATATTAAACCTACCTATAAGTACCTACTGAGTATTTGCAACTCAGTCCATATAAACTTATAAAAGTAATTGTTATATTGTACAAAGATTCCTACTATCTCCCGGTCATTGCCTTGGCCTTACATAACATAATGCTATTTTTATACCGAACGCGTTTAAGACATAAACCATTCGAATCTGTTTTGCCCCTTGTTTATACAGCACGCCACCTGGCCTAGTTTAATGTACGAGTTTGTGTTTGTTTATTTATTATTGCTACTGTTTAAACTGCTGGTTAGAGCTTCTGTTTGCTAGTGATGGATGGAAAATGAAAGATGAAATTTATAATCCCAAACATTTTCATATTGTGGTTGAGTTTAACTACTGATTTAATCATCACTATAATAATAGCTGTTCTCCCGTAGTTTCACTTGCGTCCCGTGTAATTTCTTCCCGTACCCGGATAAAATATAACCTAATGTTACTCAGGGATAGTCAAACTACAATAGTGACAGAATAGTTTAAATCGGTTCAGTAGTTTCAGAGCTTTTTATAAAAGTATAGAGTATAGATTATATTAGTCTCATCGATTTGTATAGAGGTGGTCTTTAAAATATTGGAATGTTATACCTATAACAGTAGGTTTTGCCTAGTTATTTATCTATAGTAAGAAGCTTACTGAATAGCTACTGTTTGATAAAATACTAGGCACTACTACATTGTTTGATAATAATTAGAGATTATAAACACTTTAGATTAAAGTTATTGATACCATACAACTATTGTTTATTTTATTTCTAAGTAAATAATATTCAAAATATATGTACCTAGTCACATTTGTAATTAGATGTGTGTTATATGCCTACTCACCTATAATTTAAAACGTAAATACCTATGAAAAACTATATTAATCATTCAGATAAATGCTTAATCAGGTAAATCATAAATGACCTAAAATTATTTTTCTAGTCATTGTGATACATTAAATTAGCAAGGTGTAACAATTTGCAAAAAGTAATTCTGTTTTGTTAAGATAAAATTAAGAAACCGATTAAGCAAATACATACACCTATTTCTACACTCTAAGTTAAACTTAGAAGTTAATTAATCTAATTTTCACATCTTTCCCACTGATGAACAGAACAAATAGGTACTCTACTTTTGAAGCTTTAAGCACGGCAAAGGTGTTAACAAACAGCCAAATATTGTACTAATGAGGTTACATACCTGCTTGGTGTTGCCCTCTTCAAAAGATCCAACAGTAAGTTTGTGAGGTAGAAATGGCCCAAATGGTTAACACCAAGATGAATTTCAAATCCCTCCTTAGTTTTAAGATCTTCTTTCAATGGTACAACAACACCTGCATTGTTTATCAGTACATCTATCTTGTGGAAACCAGCCTTTACAACTTCTACAAAGTTCTCTATGGACTCAAATGATGAGAGGTCCAATTGCATGGGGATCTGAAAACAAAAAGTTTTAAAATAATCTCTGATTTTAAATTTATGAATATTCTTAAAGCGAGATAAAGAAATATTACATATCTACATATAATGAAGAGTGATGCAATATTTTAATATGCATTTGTATAACCAGTTATAAGATATTAAGATTAAGTTATATAACTTTGTTTGATTCAATTTGAGCAAAAAATACACGTTTTACGTCATGAAGTCTTTTATACTGTCGGTTTTATTTAAAATTTGGAGATAATGTCATCAGAGATAAGGCAGGAGGATGAAGAAGTATGTATTTATGCAAAACAATGTATTTTTGACCAGAATTCTTACTAAACTAGTAAAGTTAATACAATTGTTTGTTTAATTTTCATGAGAAAATAACCGGATCAACATTATATTCTGAACAAGGAGATGGCATTTTTTAGGGCCTGGAACATAGTTTATTCTGGTTGCCGTAGCAATCTACTGATATAGTACTCTATTTATAAATCATCATCATCATTATCTCAGCTATAGGAAGTCCACTGCTGAACATAGGCCCCCTCTTAGATCTCCACAGATACCTGTTGGAGGCGACATATTTATAAATGATTTGAATTTATTGTGCCCCAATTAAAATTACTGTTTTCATATCATTAACATTGTTCACAAGATAGCTGTAGGTGCTACAAGTCAAATGTTGATAACCTGTTGCTTGGTTTGCCAACAATATGATATTTTCTCTCAACACTTGTGTTACAGTTGATAAGATTTCAAGTAATTTAATAAAAATTTATATAATTTTCAAAATCATTGTTAGTAAGCAGGTTTCTTTTGTCATGATGATTTTAATTTTTCATTTAATCGTTTTCATTTATCTCTAGACATTTTCAAAATTTTATTAGAGATATTCTAAGATAAACTTCATTGATTGACTGCTCATGTAAATGATAAAAGGCAACAAAATGCCTCTATCGCACGTAAAATTTATTTTTATTATGTCTTGAATATTTACAGAGTCAATAATATGTAGGTAATTATTACTTTGTTGTTGGCTATAAATAAATAATCTCTTGGAAAATAAGTAAATGAATTGATCACTGGTATGAGTGGTATGCTACATGATACTGAGAATTCAAATTTATCTCCTATCGTCATAATTGAAAATATCGATGGCATAATAATATAAAAAAGACTATGACATAAACAAATACCCAGTTCAATTTAAATATGATGTCAGCTAGTAAAAATACTTTGTACTATTAATTATAAATGCCGACGAAAAATATGTGCTAAAAATAGTTTTTATTTTGACTTACCATCTCACCCCCGTTGGGTTGTTCTTTGCGGATGAGAGCAATAGCCTCCTTGGCTTTACCGATGTCCCTACAGGCGAATATCACGCGCCCCTTCCTCTTAACAATAGATTTAGCAGTTTCATAACCTATACCACTGTTAGCTCCAGTAATTAGGAAGGTCTTCCCTCTCAAACACGTATTGCTGGCACAGGTAGCCCATTTCCTAGCTCTCCACTTCCGTAACAAGCCCAATGCGACGATCACTGAGATTGGAACCGCCGCTACATACACCACGGTCGACGGCACCATTATCAACAATTATTTTAGACAAAATAATAACACTATTAATTACGCGATAATTCACTTTGATGCGATAAAAATTACAGCACGGTTTGATACCCGTCCGTCCGTATTGCTTGATTTCAATCCAACAAATGTCATAATAATGTCACTCGGTCAAAGGTCAAAGACTTGATTTCGTTCTGAAATGTAACCCTGGCAGTGAAAAACAATATATTTGTTATGTTTTCTTGCATTTGTTTTATGAATTATTAATAATTATGTTAAATACGTATGTGCAAAGTACTATGCTATTTAAAAACAGTTTATTCTTTTTCTTATTTTTTTATGGCATAGACAACTTTATGCATGAATGCGAAATGGCGGCAACTTTGAAAATTATAGACAGGTTTTAAAAGATTGTGCCTAAGAAGTCCTCTATTTAAGTATTAAATCATTCGTGATGAATTTTCCATACCCCATTCTAAGGACCTAAGTCTACATATAGACCAAGATCGATCAAGATTTAGTGCGCCTTGTCGTGTTCTTGGCTATGATGGCTTTTACTGGATGGAAAACCAATGAAAACCTCGCTGTTGTTGGCCTTAGCCTTGCAAGATCTTTCTTTTTTTGAGGAGTTAGGTAACGAAAGAAAACAAAATTAGTAGCTGGGCCGTTTATTTGAAATACATAAGGGACAACTAGATAAAAAATCTGGATTCCAGACTATGAAAAACAATTGATATGGCAACATTATGAATATAATAATGTATGAAAATCTTTACAGGCGTTTACAAGTAGGTAGTATAGTAGATTAGTTTTAAAAATGTCTAAATTATAATTTATTATAGAATTATATAGAAAAATGTTAATGAGCGTTAGTTTACAATACACAGGTCAAGACATTAATATTACTCGCATCGTCGTGGGCCATTTTTTTTAGATAAGTGTAATAAAATATGTTTATTTAACACATTTTCTCAGGCATGATATAAAAATATAGATAGCGCCCGATATATGAATGAATCATTTTGGAGAATTTGATGTTACAGTTTTTTTTTCTTCGAGAAATGCGTTAGAACTTAGTATATGGATGAGGCATTTATATATCGACAGTTAAGGTTGGATACAGACAACACAACATTTATGGTATCTATTTCTAAGGGCTGATTCCATTTTGCGGTCAAGGAACTTCACAGTCTACATCCTTTATTATTATTTGATCAAAATCCAGTAATTCACACAATCACGCCGTTACTATGAACGCAAAATGAAGCAGGACCCTAAACATTAAACATTATTTACTTTGTCTTTTAAGTTATATAACAACGATATAAATAAGTACACGTTACAGTTTAGTTACCACAGAGAATGCCCGTTTGGAAGAATTGTTGCCACCGCCGCAGCTGAGGGAAAAGATCACGTATTTGTATGAAAGTTTAAATTATAAGAAAGTAACAAAAAGATGGCTCCCCTAGATAATATCCCCTTTTCGGATACACACCCATGATGTTTTTTTTATTTTCAGTTGTTTTTTTTATTATTTAAACTTTCATCAAAACACGCTTTGGTTGTTGTAATATATTTTCTGGAAGAGTCTGTAAAGAATATTGATACCGTTTAGTCAAGCGCGACCTCTCGTTAAGTCTTGGCACCGTATTAATTAAAACCTATATATTTTGTGCCTTTCGGTTAAATGGAATGTAAAGGTTTAGGAATATTTGACACTTGCATATCCATACTGCACGTTCCGCTCCAGCCGATGAGTAAAATTCTAAAATTGTGCTGTGGCGTAGTACTGAGCTGATGACACCTTCTTAAATCCTGGGTTGAGCATCAATAGCTAGATATGTAAATGTAAAGTGAATCTGTATATTGCGGTATTTTCACATCTCGGGTAAAACTGATTTTCATCGCTGGCTCCGCACTCACTACGCCACATCAGTTGCAATGAGCCATGTTGTAGGACAACTAGACTCACACACAAAAATGTTTACTACAAATACCTAAATGTGTAAATTTTCCATTAAAAAAATCTTAATTGAATCATCTATCTAAAGACAAAACACTAGAATCGTTTTATATTTTGTATTAACTCTCACTAGTCGCTCGCATGCATAAGCTTACGTTTTGTATAAAAATCACTTTATTTTTCTGAATAATAAAAAGCATATTCCATCTCTTTAAAAAAATCTTAAATACATCCCTCTGTGCCAATATAGGCTTTGCAATAAATATAATTTTTAAATTTAAACTATTGTCAAATTGCTGAAACAATTTCTAAATCCTTAGAATAAAAAATGTACTTTTAACACACGTCACAACGTCTTATATTTCTCTTAAATTAAATATTTATCTAACATAAGTGCACATTCATAGTAACGGGAAAGTAACAAGAGGTTAATATAAATAATATATGGTGGATTTATAAATTATTATAAGCTCTACCCAGGGCACGCTAAATATATCATGCGTTAGTTTTGATAACTTTGTCCAAAAAATCTATTTAAATCTTCATTACTCGTTCAATTAGATCACACTTAAAATTAACATATATCGATGAATTGATGACCGGTTTAAGTTTAAATAGTTGATTCATGAATATATCGATATAAATATTAATAATTGTCTTTTGTACAAAGTTAGAAAAACTCGTATTATATTATACAAGGTATTCAATTAACATGCGTCCTAAATATGTATATTGGGATTGCATGTTAGAATTTCTGAAACAGAACTTATAGAATTCTCAATTTATATATATATTATATTATGTTTTATATTATATTCTCTATGCGCGGTTTTAAGTCGCGTACATAGCGTATTTAGCAATAGTTATAGGTATCTAAAATAATAATCATAATACAATTTTAAGGGCACGTTAACTTTCATTTCACACACGAGATTCATATTCGGAGATTAAAATTTAAATAATAATATTTATTTAAGAAGAATTGGTATTGGGAAATACACATCACCAATAAACCACAATGTCTTTTCCACTACCATCGTCGGTAGACGTTAACTGCCGAGCAAGGCAGCATATTCTATCGACCTACGTATAACATACTCTCACATGGGTGTAGACAGCTGGTGTCTCGACCGGTCTACTCCTACGTCTACTGTTGTCACCTTGCCGTCTACTGGCGTACCGCTCTCCACCTCACTGTCCGGCATGATCACGCACATAAATGACTTCCCACTCGTCACATCTTTCGGGTAAATGGTCATTGGAATGAACCTATCGCTCGTACCGTCTACATACGCTCCCAATCTGGAGTAGACTTCGGGGAAATGTTTCTTCAAATTCACCCCTCTACATTCGAGCTCCTTCGATATGTTCTGGAAACATATTTGTCTAAACTTGTGAGCTGTCGCTGCATTCTTCTCACCCGCGTTGCTTAATTTTGAAGTAAGTATTAGAGTTTCTCTATCTTCTGGCGTTGACTTGCTATCTCTTCTATGTCGTCTTCTATTCTGCTCCTGTATTGCAGCGGTTACTGTTTTACTGAGACGTAGTTTGGCACATCTCGACACCATCTGCCTCTCCCACTTGACGGCACCTTTAGTCGGCACTTCACTGATAATACACACAGCCACGTACAAAATTACTCTCGTCTCAGGGTTGTAAGCTTTACAAAGTTTCACCACTTCAGTATATAATTCTACACCCATTTCGTTCGGCTGAAGAGACGTCCACTTCATAAATTCCGGCTCACTCAAATATTGATAACCGTGGGTGGTAAACTTTTCGGCCGCCTCGGGACTTGTAAAGAATACTTTGACAACGCCTCTCCCGAGGGCCAGGTAGCCTTTGTGAGCGATGGTGCTGATCTGATGCAGGGCATCGGCGTCTTCCTTGGCTGCTGATATGATTTGCCTGCACAAGGTGCTTGCTCGCGTGTGCAAGCACACTTTCCTGTGTTTCTCCCAGTGCGCCCTGCGGCATTCCTTTGAGCAATACATTGTGGTACAATTGTGACAAGTCTTGTAGTGTCGTTTGGCATCGGGTAAAGGGGCTCGGGAGGGACATTTTGGATATTTACACTTGACGAAAGCTTCGTCTGTGCTATTTTCAGTCTGCAGAGAAACTAGGGAAGTTCGGGAATCATGATGAGTTAAGTGAGCATCGGAAGGGCGTAGGGCTGCGGCATCGAGGCTAGTGCGACGGTCGAGAGACACACTCGTTTGGGCAAAAGGCTCACTTCTCCGGCGGGAGTGCTCGCCCTGCACCGAACGCGACCGTCGCGACTCTTGCATGGCGCCAAGATTATCAACTGTATCCTTGCCTGGAATAACATAAGGAATCGATTAGTATGGATCAACAATAAGTTGATTGTGCGAATCTTAAATTAATGACATCAAGATACTTCGTAAGACTCAGAACCAACGTCGATAAACACCGGAAAATCAAAATAACAACCATGCCGCGGAGGACATTTCATGCTGCCTACTCGATAAACGACAAGGTAGGTAATATTGAAAAACCATTTACACAATACGCCTAGACATTAGAGCGGATACCTGATGAGTCCGTCAGACAGCGTAACAGATATTATAATGAATAACAAGCAAAAATAACTAGTGCTGAGTGTTAGACTACGTTTGGGCCTAGTCTTATGTGATGGTGTGGTAGTGTAATAGAAAAATTGGAACGGCTGAGACTTACATATCGTTCCTACCTGGTCGGTCGTGGTCGGGGCTGTCAGTGATGGAGCTGTGCCCCTCGCTGGGGGTGCCCGCGAACCTCGAGGCGGGGGACGCGCTGCTGTGCCCGCTACTAGCCAGTTGTTCGTACCGGGGGCTCTGAGGACGGTTATTGTGGACTGGTAGGAACCATTTGGGATGTACCAGTATTGTTTTTTTGTTCTATCGACTGTGATTTATGTTTGATTTTTTAGAATTTAAACTTTAAGGTATTTATTTAGTACTGTTTAAAATAGTCATAAGTAAATAAACTTATGTACCTTGCCGCCCATCAAATAATAGGGGCTTGAAGCCTTCCTAGGGCTGGGCTGAGGCGTGGGGATCCTCGCCGGCTGCGACGGCAACCCCAAGAGCGAGTCCAGAACGTCTTCGAGAGTGGTGGAGCCAGGAGACGGCCGCGTTATACCTAAGTTGAGGGAACGTTGGGAATCTTGCCAGTCTGGAAGTCGGTATCAATGATTCATTAGAATGGACAAAGGATAGGCTTTTGAAGACGATTTTAAACTTTTTTGTGATGGATGATTTTGTATTTGGAAACCTGCCTAGTGATTTGTTTCTTGTAGAACTTACCTTACACCTATTCAATGTTGTGGTGCTTAAATGAGGACATCTTTAGCAGGTTTAGAGAATAGAGAAACAAGCGAGTGTTGTACTAAGATATGTGATGTATCTATGGCCTGATTTGAGACCAAAGGCATTTTTAAAATTTTGTCTATGTATTGTCGAGTAGCAGAAGCAAAATAAAAATGTAAAAAATATAAGTGCAATATAATTTAATAATTAGTCACGTAAAGCTGTGTAATTGCCAATAAATGTCGCTTGACTTTCTCTTAAAGCAATAATAAAATAACTGAATTCACATACACAGAAATAAAAAATAAAACAAAACATATAAAATAAAAATGAATATATTCAATAATCATTATGATTAAAACGTAACTAAAAGTACAATATTGAAATGATAATGAAGACAATATTTTGCCTTCTTATAACATGAACAAGGTACCGAGATTCTAACATACAAATATTATACCCTAAAACTACGTATTGATATTACATTTTCTTTTAGGTACTCATTATTTGGAATTTATTATATTGTAGAGAGCTGCTGTTAATATAAAAGTTAGGTACTTGATATTTGGCGCCATTTCAATGTTATAAAATCTAGGCGGCCATTAGAACATGTCATAGACATTTTTTTTTCTTTTATAACATTAAGTCGTCTAGTTCGTGACTCGTGACGCTTCGTAGTTCGGCTGAGCGAATTTTGAACGCAAAAATTATTTGTTAATTTTTCTAACCTAATCAGAACCTGTATAATTTACTTAGGAGCTTTGCCCCAACATAAATTACGAGGTGATTTAAGTAGAAGGAACTTGAAATTTTGTGGATTTCAGACTAATATCGTCACTTCTCACCACCACACCACATTATGGTTCTGATAACTGTTGGTAATATTTAAAAAAATATTTATAAAATATTATGTGAACAACATAATTTTTTACGCTATTCAAATATTTTGTGACATTTATTAAAGCCTGTATTTACGAATTTAGAACTGAAATGTTGGAAGCAGGTAGAACTGATTTAGCACCTAAAATAAAACATAGCAACATAATATTTTATTTACAAAACTATTTATATTAACTAGCAATTAAACTAATTACTAGAGATTTTCATTAAAATAAACACACAAACAATAATAATTTAATCTGTACATCGGACGTAATTATTACTAAAGATATTACTGGTTCGAGTCAGATTACTATTGAAATTATAATTATGGCAATATCTATAAAACAAAAATAAATTCTTAACTATGACTATTTCATTTTATAATCATATATTTGATTTAGGTACCAGAATTATTGATGGAAAGTATATTTCCGTAACAATGATAATAAAATTAATAAGAATGAAACTTCTTAACAGAAATGCATCAATAGTAAACATTGCATTATAATAATGTACCTTTTATAATTTTTATGTTGACGATATACTTGGCGGATTGTCATACCATACATATTATATTGGTAAGCTGCAACATTGAACAAAACTCATAGATCGACTCACCGCCAAGTTGAAATTAAATACAAAGCTGCGTGTGACAAACACATAAATGAAAAGGTAAGCGTCTACAAGCCAGTGCTTATTCCACAATGCAAAAACTTAAAAACATCTTTACACGACATATTGATATCGGGAGTCCAAAAATAGTGCATAATTGACACAAATAATAATTAATAATATAATATAATATAATAATGGTCCTGAGTCTTACACACAGTCTATAAAGCTCTATTACACATAGGTTTTCACAAAATGGAATCCTTCAGTACACACGAACTGAAGAATTTCATTTCACAAATAACTAAATACACAGAACAGCACAAAAATTAACGCACAGAGTATTAAACGTAACATAAAAATTAATAAAGTGGACACTGCAGGTTCTGTTTGATAAAACATATAAATGCAAATTTCATGATTTTTCGCAACTATCAAAATTTGTTTAAAATTGTGATGTTTGGGCATGTGAAAACCATGCGTTGCGTTCGTCGGTCGAATGTCGTTGGGGGATTTATTTTTTACTATAGGATGGTACTTTTAAGGGAATGTGTGGTGTTTGTGGGGAACCTGCAGTGTGTTTGGTGGAGGTGGTCACGCTCGCTCACCGGGCGCGGCGCGGTGCTCCAATCGCAGCGAGGACGGCGGCCGAGGCGTCGACAGCGACTCTGACACCACCAGCGGCGTCTGCGGGGAATCTAGCGGCTTCGTACCTGGAAGACCAACATTTGGACATTAGCACAAATAATTCAAAGACGACAGGACATACTACCTATCCAGAAAAGACGTCAGAGGAAGCAAATTATGGGTCAGACTTTTGTCATATCCATTAGAATTGTTACACGTGTATTTAAGGAACAATATACAAAACAATGTCGCTTTGTTGCTGCGTGCTGCGTGACAGAAGGTCACACCAATAAAAGCGCTTAAGCATATTTATAAAAATAACTGTTATTAGAAGAATAAAAGGTCCAACCATACAAAAGCATACCGCCAGAGTTGATCATAATCAGAAAATCTATAATGGACTTTGTTCAAATCGTGATTGAAAAGCTAAATGTCAAGATAACTTGATCTAATGACATTAGACAGTCATTGACAATGTTTAAACTGAAGGTTTTTAAAAGTAGGTAATGTCTGACAAAAACGAGGGTAGACATCGTATTTTCTGCATTTAAGTGAAATTGCTCACGAAAGGTAAGTTGGCACTGAACGTAGACATGAAATTATAAATAAATGGATTCCTTGCACTTCAATTTGCTAATGGAGAAAGCTTTAGCCTTTAGCAACAGCTCTTGGCTTACTCTTTTATTTTTGGAGTTAAAAAACTCTTTCGATCTTGGAACATAGATTCCAACTTATCATCAGCCTTTTTATTCACCACTCCATTCGCAAAAGAAGAAATGAGTACACAATATTTCGAAAATTCGAATAGACTTACCAACAAATGAGCTCTCCAGCCAGTACAGCTTCTGACTGGACCTCGGAGAAGGTTGTCTATCAATGTCACCATTCGCTGGCTCCAATCCTGACACGTAGTGCACTATAGCTGACGTCACTTCCTTGATCGATGTTTGGATCTCTTCTGACGCTTTCGACGCTTCTGACGCCTCTGATTTTGGTGTCGACTGAAGTAAGGATGATGCTAGCCTGGAAAGTTAAACGGAACAAATTAAAATTCACGGATTCAAAATTGCCAGATCTTGCCAATGATAGATGTAGCACTGTTTCCCTCCCTAATAAATGCCAGACTCCGAACTCCATCTGTTTACGGTGCCCTAATTATCTGATTAATTACGTAATTAAGAAGCACCTAACTTCTTCATAAATAAAATTATCACAGACATAAAACAGGCTCTGTTTTTGCAGGCCAATAACAAGTTATTTGGACTGCTTATAAATGTGTTATAATTCTGACAAAAGGGTGGTCCTATTTCACTTGTCTTAAAAAAGATGCCACAAGACTTAGTAAACCTTCTCTCATGTACGCATAATCGCCGAGTCTTCCATTAATGCATCCAGCAGATCGTCACTTTATCTTGCTGGAGGACATCCTACTTCTAAGCCAAAGTCTCTTATAAGGAATACCTCTATCCCAGTTGTCCAATCTTCACCAGAAATAGCCAATGCCACTACAGTTCTTCCAATCTTTGAGCTATATCGAGAGGTTTCTCCAGTACTGTCAAGTTTCCCTTACCTCTCATGTGGCGTTCTGGGCGTGCTGTTCAGTCGCTCCTGACTCCTCCAGCCGAGGTAGGGCTGACGCGCACTGAACGAGGACCTCGCTGAGGGTGAACATAAAGGACTGGTGCCTCTGATGCTGCTGCGGGTTGAGGAGCACGGTGACGTCTGTGGAATACCAAGGAGTTATCATACTGAAGTTGAGAATTGATGGTTCTACCTCGATTAAACTAAGATGAAGGGGTACTGGTACATAGAGTTAGTAGTTATCCAATTGTGATTAAGTATAAAGCTGTAACGTTGATCACGAAGCTCGTAACATCGATAGCTTAATTGAACGTGATCCCAATGAAGATAAACCAGTATCTCAATCAAATTAACCGGCAATAAATCAGTAGTTCCAGCAAGGAAGTACCTTCACAGTTCATTACCTCTAAATTTTTCCTCAAACATTAAGTACTGGTCATTTTACGGTCGATTGGCCGAACACCATTAAAAATTCTAACAACACAATCAACTAGAAGCACAATGGAGTATTTTACATAACAAGAATAAATCGGTGAATGAACCGTTACGAAGGAAGTGACGAGAGAAGCCGTATGAAGGTGCCTAGCTGACGCTTCGAAGGAATGTAATGTCTAAGAATTAGATTGCCTACGCTAGATAGGGTTGAATGAACTCGAAAACAATTACAATGATGCTAGGCAATTTCAAAACGTGATTTAAAAAGCGTGTAAAAAAACTTATTGATAGAAAGATCTTCTAGGAATATTGTTCCCTCTTACTTCGTTGATAATATGATATAAAGAAATAGACAGACAGCCTCTAGATTAAATTAATCTTAGTAAAGTATACTGATAAAAATATGAGACATAGCAAAGGTGATATTCTGATTGATGTCAGTGAGCTTATATTTTACTATAGTCGCTTAAAACTTTATAAAATATGATAAAATGTAATAAATAAGACGAAAACCGGCCTTATATCCCAAAAGCACTCACTTGGTTAGAATTAAGCCGGCTAGTAGACCATCGGCCGAAGCTGGTGGTGTGCGGGGACAGTTGTGGTGGTGGCGGCTGCTGGTTGCCTCCCAGGCTGCCCAAGGACGTGGTCTTCGAGTTGAGGCCACTCCAGCGGGCGGCCGAAGCTGACGCGTCAGACAATCTCTTGCGGAGAAGGAAACCCTCTCGGGGCGCGGGTGCGTTTTTGTACCTGAAAATTGTGAAAAAATTAATAAACATCTATATTGTTGTGTGGATTTTTATTGGAGATCAATTGTCATCATTATCAGCCTTTGTAACTAACATTACTGGATGTAGGTGTCACGCTCGGTAGCTGTCTTATTCCTGCTCGCTGCATTATTAATAGTTAAGATAATATCACAGGATCTCTATCAAGGTATGTAAGAATACTCCTTCTGAACTTGCCACATTGTTTTCGGATTTATTTCAGTCAGGTTTAATAAATTCATATCTGTCAGCTTTGCTCAGATATTGATACAATGTTCCTATCCAGAATACGTTCCTAAACTGATCACCGAAGCGTACCTACTTATACATAAAGCTTATCCCAGGTATGAAGATATTCGCGTAAGAAAGGCAGGTAATCAATGCAAGGAAATCTGATTTCCTCTCGAACGAAATCCTAAATGTATCAATATCGGTAGAATCCCTACAAATTGTCGACCATTTGAACATTTTATATCCCTCTCCAAAAACGTAAATACTGACGTCTGGGTGTTTCTTCGAGAAAATGCACAACAGGATTTGTGACTAACGAAAGATAAGTTACAAAGTTAATTAGCTAATAAACAAAACACGTTTCTCGACGATCAATTAAAACCTTTGAATTAAGTAACGGAGTCAATAGGTTAATTGCCACATTATTAATTGTCGGAAACCAGACGGTGATAATGCTTAGCTAAGCAAATGAAAGAAAAACATTAAACATAAATTCACGTGACTTAAATGCAACAACAAAATTTTATTGATCTATTAAATAAAATTCTACAAAACAGTTAAGATAAACTGAAAGATTGAATGAGTTACAAAATTTATCAGTCTAAACAGAAACTTTCGTATACATTAGTCGTGAACGCAATAAAGACAACTTTGCTAGATGGACGGACACAAATCAAGGCAGATAAATATTTTAACGTATATAATCCAAAAACACGTGAAAATTCTACGTGTATTTTTGAGGTCAATAACTGTAAAGAAAAGGCCGTTTTTCCAGTGGCAACGTAAAAGACTGTGGTAACGTAAGAGACTCGCAATCAACTAAACTGACGTCGCGACGCGGAGACAAGATGCTCGTTTTTTAGAGTCCTAGCTAATTTTCTCGTGTAAGGTCTTGTTCATAATGTATTCGCCTGAAGACATGAATCCATACTGATAAAAGTACAAAAGAAGTTTGTGATTTTAATGAGAAATTCGTTGAACGAACCCTAGCCTGTGAAACTTCACTAAATATACATCTATAGAGCAGGGTAGATAAGTAACTGTTTCCTGCGATTTCAACTGCATCCCGAGGGAACTATTTTGTACACCTAGACAAAAAGTAGCTATCTCAATATTCATTTTTATCACAATCGGTTTTTACAAACGATTTTTAAGGTCTTCACGGTAATACAACTGTGTATTACCGTGAAGACCTTAAAAATCGTTTTTTATCATGTGCAAAATTAAGCAAGGATCAGGAAGTAAGTATAGTAGTTAATGACCATAAAGCATAAAGTATGAATGGTTAGCTTAGGTCACTTGTAGTCTATCCAGACGAGATGCAATTAGGGCATCGTTAATTACAATAAAGACTTACCAGCTGTTCATTATCGTGAGCCTGGGAGACAGTTATGAGAATTAAGCATGAAACCTGGCCATTATCGTGTATGAACACCTTTTATAACACGAGAGATTATGGCTGTGGCTCGTGAAAATAAACGGTGTAACAAAATTGTAATTTAAACTTTGCGCTGATGTAACAAGCGGTTTTAGAAATTATGTGTAAAAAAACACAAACAAATCAATTTAGCGTCAGTATTAAGAAAATACAATTAAAAAAAAACCCAAGTTTTTGTCACTCCAAAATGATTGGACCTAAATAAGAACCTTGCAGCATAATTAACAAAACATGACTCAGACTCGATTGCTAATTCATTCCATTCCTTTAATACCTTATCTATAAATCTCAAGTACCCTATAAAAGTTTAAGAACACGAAGTTATTGACACATGTCGGAACTTTGTAAAAGTAGTCCGGATAGAGTCGTGCTATAATCCATCGAACGCCTTTCTTAAAGCCTTGACATGATTGCTAGTGAAGTGAAACGTGCCTGCTCTAATGCTCATGTCATAAGATATATCTAGGAAGGAAAATATTACTTTAACTTTAATATGCTTTGTTATTATTCGTAACATCGTAAGGATGTAATAGTTACCTAACCCTTTATGCAACGCAAACACACGGAACACATTTTACTATTAAATAAATACTGCAAGTGATTATAGGCCGTTAGAAAGCCGTGACTAATCTAGTATAAAATCAAAGTGCAGGTTATATTTGTCATTACCCTACATAGCTCGGCTGGATGTTGATTGGCCTTTCGATAACCTACAGCGGTCTGGCCTATATGTCAGAAGATATGATACGTTAGTTTCACACTCACCATTCCGGAACATTGAGCTTCTGCAACGATCTCTGGACTCGCAATTCGTGCTCAGAAAGCACGCGATCTGAATTCTTCTGTAGTTCGTTCTCTGGAGGCTGTAACAAATTAAATAATATCACAAATCTGGTCACGTAGCTACAGTTTGTTATTACAACGGTACTAAGAAAATAAGTTCTATTTAAAAAGCGCAGTCTTCACAAAGGCACTAGTAACATCTATGAATATAAAAAAATAGGATTCAAAATTGAAAAGAACGACTACTTAAACATAATCTTTATTTAGTTTTAATACAAAATCATTACTATAGATTTCACGTACTTGACGCTCTATTATTTACCAATTCTTCAATATCTTCAAATGAATTGGGAGCTAAACGATACATTGCTCCGAAAAAGGACGGATCTTCTAGTTTTTTATTAGTGAAATTACAATCATCATCACTTAAATCCTTCATTGGCGACGAATCGACCATATGTCCTTGAATTATCATTGTTTGATGTATTTTGTAAATAGCAAATCTTGCATAGCATGTCTCTTCATCACTGATCCCGTCAGATCCCAAATCCTGTATCTGAGCATCAATACAATGAGATTTACTGATGACATCTTCAGTACAATCTTGGCTTCTCACAATGCTATCATTTACTTCGCATTCCATCAGTATTTCTGACCAAGACGGAAAATTATCTTGATCACCAGTATTAAGGCTGGTATTAAAAGAATCCGAATCTCTAATTATATTTTCTCCTGAAGCCGACAGCATCAAATCAGATATTCCGTAGATAGAATCGTACCACGACTCATTACTTTCGAATTCAGTTCTAGATGTATTTAAATTAAAGCTGACTCTCCGCTGAGATTTCTTCAGCGTTGAAGTGGCCGGTAATAAGCTGTGTCCGCGCTCAGTTTGTAGAATTTTATCATTTTCAAAATCTGCATATCCGGGTATTTCAATATCATCAAATGCAACCAATTCTTTTGGTGGTTCTACGATTGAACAGGCATTTATGTCGTCTGATGAATCTTGTAAGTCCTCTATTGGTGGTGGAGGCACACTTTCTAACAAACGGGTTAAAAAATCTCTGACTTTTTCATCATTATTTCTTGAAGGTATTGATTCTGTATTTGCATTGTGCCTTGTAGTGGATGGCACGATATCACTACAATGTGTTTCTGACCAAGAAGTAGCTCTTCTAGTTTCCTTATTGAAAGAACCGCTGTTTCTAGCTTTAACTTCATTAAAACTTAAATGCGATTGTCTTGAATTACGTCGTTGCGCATCAAATCTCTTCACGCAGACCTTAGATTTCCACTCGGAATGTTTACTTTGAAATCCGCTCAAAGTCAATGAATGTTCATCTTCCGATTCACTTCTCGGTATTTCAGGATATTTTGCGTAATAATAGTCCCTTGACAACGGTTTTATGTACAAATGTTCTGGTTTAACTTCTTCGAAAGGTTCTAACTCTTCTGTAATCCATGCAGTATCCAGACAGGACCAGTATCCATTTCTTTGGAGAACTTCTTCTGTTGTTAAAAGCACTATTGACACCATTTTCACTGAACACTTCACAAGGCGCGAGTTCTAATGTAACTGGAACTTTCACACAAACTCGTTAAGAAAGTCATTATTAAAAACCCATTATTTTTCAAAACAAATCCCTAATTAGTTAATCACAGTTGTTAATATAAAAGCAAACAAAAACATTTGTTTCCTACGAAAAGGATTAAAAATCTCAGTGACCTTTTATTAAATTCGTACAACATCGCTATCGCAAACTTTTGTAAACGAAGGGATTCATTGAATTAGAAAATTACATCTACAACAATTTCAAGGGTCAGTTGAGCTTTTGATACGGAACTTTTATTAAAGGATGTTGGCTTTACAATGGACAGATCGGATATATTAATCCCGGAAGAGGAACATTAGGCGACAATGATTTCGGTGGGGTACGAACTCACCCTGACGTCTGACGAGGCGAGGAGCGCACATGGCCCCAGCAGTCCTACGCTCTCCCAGCAAGTCATGTCCACTGAGTGTTGCACTCACGTCCAGTGCCCGCTCAACTCTACACTCGTGTGCGATCTTATAATCGCATCGTGATGCACCAGTGACTCCGTAATACTAAGTTACGTAAGTCGTCATATCACATTAGATATCAAACTAAATTGTTCCGATACATATAAAGCGGCTACACTTAAAGCTACGAGAGTCTCTCGGGGAAGTGAAAGAAGCAAGCTGCAATATCGAAGCGGAAAGCGTTCGCCAATCAAATCAGAATAACGTTGCTTATCGAACGACAAAATCCAATTACAAGACTGAATCGGAGCGACCGCGGGGCTTCCGAGCTTAAGGTCGCTCTGCGGGCCGGTGCCGGGTCTCGGGCTGGGTCTGGCATGCGGTGTTCGGGTCGGACTTACGCGTCGGCCACTGCGGCACTCCGCATCGTGGGACATGGAGGTGGTGTCCGAGAGGGCAGGCGGCCGCGGCGCTGCCTCCCGCCAGACTGAGGCGCGGCGCGTGTCCTTGGCCAGCGCGCATGCTCCGTTCACACACCCTTACTATCAGATTCTAGTGGCTTCAACAATCATTTTTGTTACGATGACACATTTCTTCTTTGCTCTATTCGAGTTTCGCTTACTCAGATGAAAATGTTTATAGTAAGCATGACTTTCATGAAAGTTGTTCGAAATTTTGATTGTTGTGATCCATTGCTGGGTCGGGGGTTATTTGTTTGTGTTATCTGATTGAGAAGGGGCGATGGACGTGTTCGTTGTCGATAGGCTCGGGGAGGCTGAACAGCTGACATGCACTTGTTCGAAGTTCGATGAAGTGGATTTGTTTGGATGTGGGTGTGGCACGGCGTGACAGGTTGGTCCTAGTTACCGCTGTCACTTGTCACTCGACTTTATTGTTGATTAGTCTTCATTGATATTAATGGCAATGAGGAATTACTTAATTTATTTTTTCAATTATTTCAGCCGTTTTATGAGTATTTAACTATGTAGAATTAGACAGAACTTATATCGTTTACGTAACTATTTACCCACGAGTATACTAAACATTCGTACAATGACATCATTACATAGAAACACCAAAAAAGCATTTACTAAATAATCGATTGTTCAAGCTTTCATATTAATTGTAGTCACGCACACATTTTACAACATACCCGAACTTTTTGTACGCAATAACATACCTCATGAAACATGCCTGAATTTGCACAACTTTAATATTGCCCATGAAACGTGGGGAGACGAAACCGTGACCCAATTTGAGGACAGGGAACGTCCTCATGTGAGTACAGGTTACAAATGGGACAATATTTCGCGTCTCTCAAGAGTTACGACGAATGTAAAAGGAGGTATATATTCTATGTACGCCAGCAATCAGGGGTTTGAAGGATGTTTCAGTCACAGAGCATGGATGTGGCCCATTAGACCTTTAGTGTCAGGAATGTCTTATCTAAGTCTCCATGGAGGAAGGTAGCAAATTGTTTCCTTCACTTGATGATGATGATGTGCAGGATGAATGCATTGAAATGCTATTTTTAAACTCCTACAAGGTGATTGATTGCCATAATTATTATACCATTATGACTAACTGCCACACTCAGAGTCGTTTAATGGTTACTTAAGTTGCTCCTTAGTGACGGTTTGTCTTACAAATCCTTCACTAAGGAATGGCTTAAGTAACCATTAAACGACTCTGAGTGTGGCAGTAAGACGCTTCAATGACAAAAATACGATCATTTAAGTAAATAACGGTTTAAATTTTAAAAGGGGGTATTTCAAGCCCGTGCAAGTAGTCAGTTTGGTATTTGAATTTCGAATAACAATGCGTCACAGACACAACTTTTGAAATGGCCTTCTTGATAACGCGACCAAAAGAGTTCCCGAACCGCTGAGGTCGAATCGAATAAATGAATTTGCTTATATAAATAGTAATGTTCGTGACATGCTATTTACCCATTAATGCTCTAAATTCTAAATACTCGAGGGTGTTTTGTTATCGTTATTATTAATACCGGTAATAGGGCATTTATTGTGTTTCTAAATTAGCATACACGCGTAAGGGTGCTCCAATTTGTGTTTACGTAATAATTACTCGCGTTATTAATCATTCTAGTACAGAATTAACCATAGCATATGTTTTATATTCGAATCATGCTTAAACAAATGGTTGGAAAAGTGTTTTAATTTAAAGAGAAAAATAAATAATGATACTGACTGAGCAAAATTTTCTTACATTGACAAAAATGACATTTATATTCTGCTGAAAGACAGCCAATGATTGGTAAGATTCCCAAATGCGGTAAAAAAAATAAAATTCGGAATACGAATGTCAAGTTCAACAATGGAAAACTTCCTAATTCAAATTTCCGCACAATAGTCAGCGAACTGATTATATCACTGGCTGATTTAAATGCATATAACCTCAAGATAATCTGTGGCAATTTCCATGAACGTACATACATAGAGTAGCAACATATCGTACAGCGAACGCGTGTTAATGACAGTACATTTACGTGTTCCTCCCGCTAATAGGTAGACTGTGGCTCCTAATTGGCATTTGCTCGCACCTCGTCACTCACATTAGCGTCTCCGTATGAAAAGAAAATTTAGGTCAGGTTCAGACAGATATCGGATTAGTGAAGAAATTGCTCAGGGAATCGAGATTTGTCTCGAGATCTCGAGGGCGCTGTTGCTAATCACGACGCGACGGCCCGTGTCGTATAAATGAAGATAAATAGCGACTGTCAAATTGGATTTTGTTCTGGTGCGATTTCTTTTCCGGGAAATTGTTGTTTTAGGAAGTTTTTTCGATAGCTTGTGCGGAGCAAAAGTGAGTAGATTTGTAGAATTTACAAAAACATTAACATATTATCTCTTTTACTTCTTGATATTATTTTGAACTAAAATAACTACAACTGAATTGATTATTGAACCATCTCGACCACAGACAACACTGAGTACGAAATATTTTACAGAGCTGGCCACTTTATATATAAAAAATAACACGCAAAGACTACAAATTTTCAAATTTGAAATTCGAATTCCTTTTACGAATTGTCAACGATTTAAAACTATAGAATGTTTATTCCCATTCACTCACTTAGATGTTCAGCTAAAGGAAAGTGCTGAATAAACTAGACTGTGAAAACAAGCTCGGCTCCCAGCTAAGATGACGTCAGACTGAGGCTTATCTTTAAACCGTTCTACTGAAAGCTGCACATATTAAATTATCTTTTAAAGGAATATGAAACAAGATGAAAGTATACAGATTTGTTGTAAAAGAGAGATTTAAAGAAGATTTATTTTTCTCTGTAAACGGATTTTAGTTGATATAACAGACGCAAGCATAGCGAGCTGAGTTGAAGGGATTATCAAGCCTAGTAGTAGTAGTAATGTGCAGCAAACAAAAGATTTTTCAAGGTTTTTTCTATACTAATATAATAAAGAGAAAACTGTTTTTTTTTGTTTGTTTGTAAGTACTCTGAGCTGATCTGAGGCTCTGAAATTACTGAACCGATTTGAATAATTCTTTAACTATTGGAAAACTACACTTTTCCTTCATTTAATCCCGGTACTGGCAGTAGTTCCCTCGAGACGCGGGTGACGTGAAAACGGCTTTTAATTAATAAGAATAGAAAAATCTAACTTAAAGATATCAATAAGAGTATCAAGTTTTTCTCAATAGCAACACACAAAAGATGTTGACGACAGAATTTTCCACCATTTTCGCTAAGCATATTTTACAATAATAAATTCTATAAAATATTCCGTTTCCTATATTTCCATATAACGGAACCATTATCTGAGCAATCCTTTATAAGCAGTACGGCATTGTGGCTGAACCTATGAAGATACGTCAAAGAACGTTTGTGCAGAGAGGAACGTATTTCGTATTTAATTGCCGCCATATTGCATTTAGCTCCCTATATGATTCAGAAATTGCAGGATTGCTCTATGCATTTGTAGCTTAGAGCATTGAACAGAACGGAACCGCCATGAGCATTTCGCTATGCGAAAAGGTCTGCCAATTTACGCGGGGGTGAAGTAATGCAACAAATTGTGATAGCTCACTCAACCCATACTTCTTGTACATAAAATCCTTGTTCATCCACATTTCATCGTAGGTATATTATACAATATTGCCTGAACTTTAAAAAGAGACTGTAACCCTTGTGTTTGTTTCAGTGATTTTTCTTAAAGTATGTATTTATAATTTATAAACACCGGTCTCATCTAGTTTAAAATTTTGACGTGTTAAAGTTATTTTACCTATTAACCGAAATAACCAATTAATCAACAGAAATGATTTATGATTACCGATGAAATCGTTACGCACGCATGCGACTAAATTGACAAACAAACTCATAAACTTGACGCACGCATAAGTTGCAAAAAGTTATATGTACTTTGCATGTTCATCATAATAATATATAACGTATGTATTACCTACCTACGTAAATAGTTCTAATTAAATCTCGGTAAACAAATTCAAGAAAATAATTGATTACAAAATAAAGAGTAAATTTTTAAAGTCTGTAAGTAATAAATTGTTTGCCTTTTAAAATTATATTTTGTGTTACGATTGTCAATAGATATAACCTTTAACTTAATCGTCTTTAAACGAATATCTATAACAATTTATCAAAAAAGTTCGAAACTTTTCCAAAAATACCGTGACCTTATGTTCGAGTGGCCACAACGTAAGTGAAAAAAGGGGTTATTGGAAAAACGTTATAAAAGGGAATTGAAGGTCAAGGGTTTAAGGGTAAGAGAGAACACACAGCAAACTTTTTAGTCGCCCGACAGTTGCGCCAAACGTAGATTTTTTTTTTTTTCAAGAAAATCGTGTATTCAATCTAAATCAAAATAAAATCATTTATTCAAACTTGGTTGCAAGACAGCACTTTTTGAACGTCAGGAATTTACATAAGATAGCCCCCAAAACGCCCACCCTTCACCACTTTCTATGTGTTTTTGCTGGGAAGTGGCGCAACAAATTCCCCAGCAACACATCTGTCTGTAGGTTGGAAGAACTTTAAATATTGTGTGATACAAAAATTTGCATACAATGTATTTGTATATTACAGTAGAGGACAATATGCAATCAAAGGACAATGCCAGGGTGTGGGCTCAAAGTTTGCCCAGCAGTGGGAGTAGTTCCAGGGGGTTCCATAGTGCACTTTGAACACGTAATGCAAATATTTTTAAAATCGCTCCCTGGAGTCCCGAGGAAAACCGGTTCAAATATTCCACATGAACAGTCGCTTTACAAAGCTTGAGCCATTTGTCCAGTAGTGGGAGTGGTCAAAACAGGTTCTTGACTTCACTCTTAACACGAAATTAAAATATTTTTGAAATCGGTCCCAGGGGTCCCGAGGAAAAGCGGTTCAAATGTTCTCCATAGTTAGTCACTTAACAAAGCCTGAGCCATTTGCCCAGTAGTGAAAGTGGTCGAAATAGGTTCTTTACTGCACTGTTAACACGAAATCCAAATATTTTGGAAATCGGTCCCAGAGGTCCCGAGAAAACCGGTTCTAATGTCAAACTCGAACAGTCACTTTATAAAGCTCAAGCCATTTGCCCAGTTGTGGGAATGGTTAAAATAGGTTCTTTCCTTCACTGTTAATACGAAATCCAAATATTTTAGAAATCGGTCCCAGAGGTCCCGAGAAAAACCGGTTCTAATGTTCTCCTTAGATAGTCACTTATAAAAGGCTTTGGCATTTGTCCAGTAGTGGGAGTGGTCAAAATAGGTTCTTTGCTTCACTCTTAACATGGAATTAAAATATTTTTGAAATCGGTCCCAGGGGTCCCGCGGAAAACCGGTTTAAATGTTCCACGTGAACAGTCTGTTTACAAACCCTGTGCCATTTGTCCAGTAGTGGGAGTGGTTGGAATAGGTTCTTTAATTTACTTTTAACAAGAAATCAAAATATTTTTGAAATCGGTCCCAGGGGTCCCGAGGAAAACCGGTTCAAATGTTCTCCTTAGATAGTTACTTTACAAAGTCTTACGCATTTGCCCATTAGTGGGAGTGGTCAAAATATGGTATTTACTTCACTCTTAATACGAAACCCAAATATTTTTGAATTCGCTCCCAGGGGTCCCGAGGAAAACCGGTTCAAATGTTTTCCATAGATAGTCACTTTACAAAGTCTTAGGCATTTACCCAGTAGTGGGAGTTGTCAAAATAGGTCACTCTTAATACGAAACCCAAATATTTTTGAAATCGGTCCCAGGGCTCCCGCGAAATTAACCTGACAAGACTTTTCTTCCAATTAGGTCTCATACATACATTGTCAATCTCAACGCTCAGTATGTGGCGGTCTATCCAGTAGTGGAAAATGTTGGAATGGCTTATTTTTTTTACTTACTGTGATTTTAAAATAAATTCTAAAAGCATTGGATTCTAATAAGAACTGACCCTGATTTCCCGAAAAAAAGGCAATTACCGCAGTACAAAATCTAGAAGATCAAGACTCCTGCGCTATGAGCTATCTACTAGAAAAATCTTATCAAGACGAATAAAATAAGCTCAAACACGAGGTAGTTAGTATATACCGTTGAGGAGTTCCCTCGTCTCTGTGTCGTCTTCATCGTCAGGTCAGATCTTAACCTCCACTGTTTTATGGTGTCGGAGACATTTACCCAAATGACAAGGTTTTACTTGATATGTGCCTACAATTTTTGAGAGTTGCACCCGATTTTTTAGGGTTTCCATCATCAGACCCTGGACCGGATGATAAAGGAACCACTTGGGAAGTAAGCCCTTTGGAAAATGAAATAATTGTTTAAATCGTTTGGTAATCGGCGGAGTTATGCTCGTACAAACGTAAAAAGAATATAAACGAACTGAGAACCTCCTCCAGTTTTGGAAGTTGGTAAAAAAAAAGTTGTCGTATACAACCCCTTGTGTTTGTCAATTAATATAATTAATTTCAATTAAGGTAATAAAAGTGGAATATTAAGAGTTCCTAAGCATATTTTTCGTAAAATTGAATAAGAGTCAAACCGGTTTTTCTCAGGACTCCTGGGATAGATTTCGAAATATTTCGGTCTGGGACCTATTATAAGCCTATGGAACATAATACACTATGCAGTTACTGTGGGCAACTCTTGAGCCCAACTTCCATACAAAGAATAGCATTGTCCTTTTTAGTCGGTTTCGTACCGGCCAAATATAATATCGTTATTATGTTCATTTCCATACTTTTCAAGTGCCCGATCAAACTGTCGGCTGACTAAAAAGTCTTCAGTCTGCCGGTAGGGTAAGAATTGCGAATATTGCACTTAACCCTTAAGAAGGCGCTGGATTAAATTCCCCTTTATAGCTATCTCCCTTATTTCGGGGACAGTCCTGCTGTAAATTAAATTCCGATAGGTTAAGCTGTACCTATTAATACATGGATGATTGATTTTTAAAAGTCAAGGCTGTTTGGTAAAGAGGTTTTAATGTTGATTACATCAATATTTATCTGATTCACAAGTATCTGTGTTGTGTAGGTGCTTATTTCTATTGTCTACTGTTCACGGGTCTTTATAGGGATATCGAATTTTATGCAGTTGACAGCTATCAATTTTAAAGGGATAATAGCATTTTTTGTACTGACTGACAGAATTATCAACTGTACCAGAAAACGGTCTGACCATACACATAATGATTACCTATGTAGTTTTTCATTCAGACGTGTCAAGTAGATACTAAACAATATAGTTTGACATATATTTGCCTAGCAGTTTGTAGCTAACCTAATTATCACCAAAACAAAATTCAGCATACGTCGTTACTAAGCGGATGGTCTGAAATCTCTAAGTAATATGATTAGCAACCTACCTAAAACATAACCAGATAATAAGCTGTGAGGTTTTACCAAACTTTGGACGTAATACGTATTAGTGTCGACCTGTGGGTAACCACAACGGTTTAGTGTGGCAACACTGTTATACGAGAACGGCTAACTTCCACAGATAAGTGTCAAAATGCACGTTACTTTTGGTTTGAAATTCGAACGCTGTTTTAGTTGGACTGCGGAAATCGATATTTGACAGAAGAAGATTAGTAAGTTTTTGGAACTAATAGCTTTTCAATAAGATTTAATTTATTTCTTCAATAACATAAGTATTTAAATAAATCTGATTAAAGTAGGCAAATTAAAAATTTGCTGAACGAAAAGAATAATCATTAAATTCTAATTCTATATTAATGTAAGTAATTAATTACCTCCTACATCGTACCTATTATAATCTTGAAACAGTAGCTGTAGTTGTAAACTGGCACGAGTTAGTACAAGCTTACACACACAGATGGCGCTACTGTGGCTGATTAAATAAACGGGCGCGGCGCTATCTTCGTTAGGAAAATAACAAATCTAACGCTGTCACAAGGAAAAGCGTTTATTTAAATCGTTATAAATGTAAGATTAAAATATAAAGAGAATTACTTTATGTCAAAAAGTTTCAGAAATAAAATTGACCCAATTAAACAACGGGAAAACTTCCTGAATATAAAATGGAAAACTTAACAATACCATTCGTGACATGCTTATTTGTTTACCAATCAAACTGTCAGCGAAGCTTGGCGCCTGTATGTAAACAAATAATATTTATTTTTATCTAGCCCTAGTTCGTAACGGTAATTTTGATTTTCCTCCATTCAAATGCGCTGGCTGCATGCCAAGTTTACCCGTGCACTTTTCTCTCTTTATTTTTATTTATTCATACCGACAGTTTGTCTATGCGCGGAAGATAGATGGCTGGTTTGTGCGATGAAGTATTCTATTTTTGAATTTTGAATGATGCTTTTTTACGGTGTCGTTCTTTTTAATCATTGGGGAACGGCCTTTCCACGCGATAAAAATAGCTATAATTTTGTTGAAAACTTTACATTATAATTAGGAACTCAGATATTGTACATATTGTCATATGGACATAACATAACGCTACGCCATTAAAACCAAAATTTTAAACGATCAAGGTTCTTCGAAATCTAGAACGGATAACATTTGCTCGTAGTAGCGATAATGTCACTATTTACAACAAAAAAAAAAACAAAACAATATACATAGGTACTTTATGTTCATTCAGAAAGCAGCACATTCATTTCACAAAGTGAGTCATTCAGTTTTATCTACGAACCACATTCATTCGTTCTCGTGAACTTTAAACGTACTTACCCGCACACTGCAAACTTTCAGTCGGCCGATAGTTTGTTTGGGCTCATAAATCTGTATGGAAGATGAATGGTAGCACGGACAATACAAAGATCAGGTACTACTCGTACATTATTGGTATCAGATCGACTGAAAACGAAATGAATATGGAGTTGATGGTATTATGACGTCTGATAGAGACGAATGGAAGAAAAGTACATATCGCACCGACACCAAATGACTTGGGATTAAGGCAGGTAGAAGAAAAAGAAGACCGGCTGAAAAGTATGATGGGATTTTTTTTAATTTTGACAACTATTGCGTTAAGTGTCAGCCGACTGTCTAGTTTGCAGTATGCGGGTACTCTAAACGCTGTTTTAGCTTATCACACGCAACCCATTGAGCTACACAGCTAAACTGCAATTAAATTAAACGAAACGTAAACCGGCTATTGTTTAATTAAAAGGTTCATTGAACGCTTATTATCATCATGTTATCAAGAGTTCGATTACCTGAGTACCTACCAATTTGTTTTTTTTTTTACTGAAGTACTGTACGTATTTTGTCCCAGCATTCATTTAGTTTTTAAATGGGAATGAAACCTCTAGAGTACCTACTCTCTTTTAAATGTCTGTAGAGTCATTTGTTCTGAATATTTTTCTCTGGTGGCTAGGGTACCTACATCCGAAATAAGACAACATTTCGCTTTCGTTGTGTACCTTAAGATTTTTCTACGCCATACGTGAGTGCTACGAAAACCGTAGCATTGTACATAGTTACTACATTTTCGTAGCTCTTGAAAACATAATATTATAATCTCCGCTTCTTGTTTTTTTACCAAAAGCAGTATAGCCACTGTTTGATAATTGACAAAACTGCAGAAAACAGAAAGTTTTACAAAACAAACAAACGAATAAACTACATAGACACATTCACAGTTACCTAACGCACCTAATCCTCACACATCCTGCCATCTGTCGGCACCAATAGGCTATAAGTGGTCTATATCGCATAAATTGGACAAAATTGACCGCTAGCTATACAACCGAACAATTTGTTAACTAAATCCTTTAGCCTAACGATGACGGATGGCTATTGGACGAGAATAACAGACGTATCTAATAGATTCGGACTTGACTGTTTGTGTGCCCCTATAGGGTTCAAGGTGGTCCCTTTAGTATTAATAAAAATTGTGATTGGAACTCTTTGGATTATTGTGAGTCCAAGGAGGTTGACTAGTCTATTCAATTCTACGTTTGAAAGAGTGTCGTTGGAACTCCTTTGGACTCCATTGGAATGTTTCGTTTTATTTATGGTCTACCTTTGCGAAATGCGTTTTGATTGTGCTGGCTTTAAGAATAGAGGAAAGATGCTTCATTGTAAATGTCCGATCAAGTCCAGTGTGATGTAGGTATTATTTGTCCACAATGACAGTCAATCTTCTTCAATTAAACTTGTATTGTATAGTTAATCTGAGATTTAGTGCGTATTAGCAGCTAAGCATTACGTTCCTGACAATAACATCCATGTAAAATAAATACCTAATGGTTAAACACAACTTATCTCAAATTACGATGTTCAGATAACAGTAAGTACTATATACATAAACAAATTACGAATATAACGCGCCTAAAAGCTTTTAAAAGGTAAACGATAGAAATAGCATTGTTAATAAATACGTTCCGTTTATCAGTCCATTAACATAATCATCTGTCATCGCAACAACACCCTTGGGATGTTATTAAAAAGTTAATACAAACATGGCGGCCATGTTGGGAATACGCGGGAATTTCGTTTTATTTTTTGATATTGGAATTCGTTTGATGTTTGATTTCTGTATTATGTATCTCGTTTTAAAAATACTAAATTAAATATGCAGGTATTTAGTTAGTTTTTTTAAAAATGAAATGTATCTACGTAAACGATTTTCTTAAGCAAATGAGTCAATCAAAAATGTAATTTCGAGGTTATGATTAAAGTACTTACGTACATATTCCAAGAGCATTTTGCACGGACCACATGCATACAAAATCTTGAATCTAAGCATGTATTCTTAATATTATTTATTCGCTAAACGGAAAATGTTGAACAATATTACATTAAAGAGATGTATGTATGTTACTTCAATATTCTTATAGTTAAACCAACAGTAGGTTAATATTGAAGCCAAAGCCAATACCACAGATCAGTAAAGAGTTACAATGCCAATACATCATGTCAATATTAATGGTCTGGAACTGGAAAACCGAGTTATTTTTGGGTGCAAAATGCACTTTGGCACGGTTACCGTCAGTATGCAGATGTAAACGTTAAGACTGACTGGTACATTTAGTTTAACAATAACAGTAATAAGCAAAAGAATTAAATAAAATACTGATGCTTAAGTTACAAAGGTGTAAATATAATTTGTTGTGACGATTTAAGCTTTTCACACATACGTGTTAATAGCCACTAGCCACGTGTATAAAATGTGATAAAACGTGTCAACATTCAATGTGCTGTTCTTTATAATATTTAAAATACGATAAATGATAAAGTCCTTTTGTTCTAGCTCTTTGTCAGTCTTGCTATACTCAAAGTTGACCTCAAAAATAACATTTAAAAAGGCCTCAAAGCAGATTAACAGGCAACAATACGTATTATACAGTTGTCGCAGGAAAGCCAGCTTTCCCACAGACTCATGCGAACTCCTTTCTCCTCGTCTATGGCAGATTGAAAAGCGTATCCTTTCAACGCAGCCTTTGCCGAGGAATGAAAGAGCGATG
Organism: Helicoverpa armigera; assembly: GCF_030705265.1. NCBI lineage: Eukaryota > Metazoa > Arthropoda > Insecta > Lepidoptera > Noctuidae > Helicoverpa > Helicoverpa armigera. The sequence goes on along the minus strand of NC_087124.1, from coordinate 10,976,353 downwards.
AAATGAACGCTCCTGAATGGCTAATGCTTCACTCGGATGAATGGAACGTGCAGGGTTGGCGTTCTATTTTCAAAACATGGAAGATATTATTTTAATTATGAATGTGTTTTCTATGTAGTGAGTGATGTTCAAAGAGGTTGCATGTCCTTTTACTAGTGATACGTATGATCTGTCATAAATAAATGTATACTTAGGTAACTGCTTTGTTTTAGTAAATACAATCTACAATGACCAGGCGGTAATAGTCATCTTACAATGTTTATTGAGGGACAGGTACCTAAGTTTCGATGTTTCTCAGTCTCTAACTATTCAAAAGCTTAACTTCTCTAAGAAAATATCCCGTAACCCTACATCCATTTTGTAAGAAGGATATCATCAGGCTGAAGTGTGGCTGACCTCTTTCTGGCTTCAAATATAACTCAACGTGATAATTTTGCGGATTTGTGCGTCCGAGAGAATTGCAGCGTCAATTGCACAATTCGATGCACGTGGGTGAAAATTTCAAGCGTTCTGACCTGGTTTTGTTGATGAAAATACATCTACCTGTTTATGAAAAACTGACAGCGTTATTTTCGAAGAAATAATGAGTAGGCGAAATTAAAAATCTCTCCAATTTTTTTTTCCTCAGTTGAGAATATTTTCTAGGTGCGTTATATTATGACTCCGATTTGTGTTTAAAGTTTTGCTCTTCATATTAATTTTGTACGCTTTTTTAACGCAAACAAGGCCGAAAACACGAGTTTTCGTAAAAATATGACCCATATCGACGCACGTCTAATTGAATATACGTTTAGGATCACGGACGGGTAAATTGAATTTATAACCTATACATATGCGGTAAAATAAACCTCCTCGGTCGATGGTTAAAGGTATCAGTTTGATGTTACAGTTAATATTACCTGTTCCCAGTGCGTTCTAATCGAATTAAAGAGCACTCAATAATGAGCTAATTCAATTATTTGTTTGCTCGTTCGCTGTGACTGGTGAATTAGAATAAAAATTCACCCGAGTTGTTGTGGAGCGCAAATTGAAGGATTGTTTGTTTACCTGTAACAAATAGAAATGACACGTTATTATTTTGTTTTATGGGGAAAAAGTTTTCTTATTGTATAGACATTCGAAATCTAAAAATTGCCGCCGACAGTTCCCGCCGTATTTGATAAAAAGTTTGGGGTATGAATTGACGCCATTTTATTTTTCTAAACGCTGCTTTTATTTAATCCGAGTTAATCGCGATAATCGTAAAAAATATATAGATTTTAATTACAAATTTAGACAGCTACGAAAACTGAACTAAACCATAAACACAGTATTTTATCTTAGAAATCATAGAATATCTATTAAAATAAGGAAATACAAGATACAAATCGAGTTCTGAATGACTCGAGTCGAGCGTTGATGATACCACGAAAGTAATCGAATACTTCCTTTCTCATCGGATCATTTACTGCGCTGCTAATGAGTTATGATGCTCTCAACTATAAATACATATTTTATACTTATACATATTATGTAGGCATTTCGTACTCTTCAATAGTTTTCTTGTTTTCCTGAGTAATATTGGCGGATTTATACTTAAAGCGTAGCAGCATTACTAGTAACTATTATAGTAATCTGTGGTCATTACTTTGATTTATCTAAAATATATGCAAAATAGACGTCTGTAGTATTAAATTTTATTATGTACGAGTAATTGCATTCCTTACTAACTTACTAATGAATAGACACGACAATATTTTAGTTGTTAATTCTACTAATATAAGAAAGACATACCATTACTTGTTTGTTCACCCTATAAGCTCCGAACCTACTGATACAATTACAAAATTCTGTACTAACTGAAGAAAAACTACACTATTCTATAAGCAAATTTTTGTCCGAAGAAATTCCCTTTGGACGTGGTCAAAACTATGCGTACAGACGTCTTATGTTGTCGCACAATTCCTGATAATATTTTAGTGTAAATTGTTAATATTTTAACACAAACTAAACTAGAGAAGTCCAAAGCACATCAAACTGGGTCCGTTAAAGTTTGATCGAGCACCGTAGTTTAAGATCCAGTTTCCATTCCATACAAAGTTTCTAACTATTTGCAAGTCTGAGATAAGCTCAACATTGAACATTATGTCGGTTAGAAATGGAATTATCATTATCTTTAATCGAGATTATCTATACTGTTAAGGAGAAGGCTTTTTACAATCAAATATTATTAACCTTTTCACTTTAGACATAGACAATGCACACACAACAGTTCAAAACTATAGGTGTGTATCACATAATAATATGACTCATGCGACAAGGAAATTATGAAGACCCGGGTGGGCATCGGATTTCGGGACATTTTAATGTCAAAGAAAAGCTTTGAAGTAGTTTATGTAGAGATTAGGTATGACTTTCTTTCAGTCTTTGATGATTTTAAATAGGTACGTAAATAATACGACTTACTACGGATTTACGGGAGATAGAATTTTAAAATAACCTTCATATAAAGTATGTCAAATCATCGACGGATATATACTTAGGTTATATACATCCGCCATTAGTGACAGAAGGAATAAAAACAAACAAATGACAGCTATAGCCAACTGCAGCTATCGCAAATCACTTAGCCAAATAGAAAATCTAGAGAGAAATGTTGGCAGCCATTAAGCCGTAAGTATATCCAATTGGAAAACGGTATCCCACCCAATTGGGTGGATGACTAGGTCAAAAATAAATTACGTTGTCATATTCATTTAGTGAAGCATCTAAAAATAATGTCACTTCCATTTATCGTTTTGATGGAATAATTGATTAAATTTTTTTATTGATAATATAAGCTAAATAAGAATCCAGTTTGATGTGAAAAATCTGTGACGTCATAAGTTGCGCTTTCATACATATTGCAAAGAAAGTGACAGTTTTTGACAGTTAAATAAAAGTAATGAATTTGACTCGTTGGAAACTACCGTATTAGCACATAGTTTTCTCACTAACTTCTTAGTACTTAGTACTAAGAACTGATGAGTCCTGTCCGCCCTTTGTACGTCTTAATTAATTCATTAAGAACGACCCCGTGTCTGTTTTCAGCGTTCATTTGTCTTCACTGTAAGACCGTAAAGAGGAGTATTTTATGTGCTCAAATGAGCGGGAAGTCGGCTAAATGATGACGCTAATCGTAGGACATTAATTTGAAGAATAAATGCGATGGGTGATTTCAATGTTGCTATAATACAGAGTAAAGATCAGAGTGTATGTTTGTAGCTGTGAGCTCATATTTAATACAAGTTTTTGTCACTTCATCTAACTAACCAGAGGGTATCGGGATCAGATAGGCTCCATGTAAAACACTAGAACTCAGATGCAAGCCGTAGGATAGTTGGGAAAATGCTATTCAGGCTATTCAAAGAAAAAAGTGTTTACAAATTTCAACACAGTTACTAAAAAAATTCGAGAGACAAATCTGTCCTTCCATAAAAAAGAAGACGTATTTGGCATAATAAGAGTAAAAATAAGCTTGTTTTCAATTACGCAATGTCTCATTGAGGCCACATCTGCAAGTCCTGAAAGCGCATACAACGAGCCGGAACATAACATCTGCCGGAATCAAGAAGCATTGAAATAGATAGAGAATTTATCTTAACAATATTTCATATCAGTTCAATGTGGTATTAATTTATAATGTGCATAGCACCGGTGCGCACCATATGGCTTGATTGCGAAATAGTTTGTCGGCGTTGCAAGCCATAGAACAACGTGGGAAGTCGTGCTTATGATTGTGAATAAATATGGGCAGGTTTAGGCGGGCATGCCTTAGCAAAAAGGATGGATGTCATTATTCTTGGCAGCCAGTATCATCATTCGTTTTTCAAGTTTGACAGTTATAGAAAAAGTTTCGACATATCTTGCTACGGATTTCGAAAACCGATCTATATGTTGTTCTGCGATTGGAGATTGAATGTTGACAATAGCTTCTACTAAATTAATATTATGTCAAACAATCTAATCAAAAAATAACAGTTCGGTTATTGAAATCCGCAGTTAGATGTTTTTGTCAGAGAACTGGCAATGTCTGTATTTTTGGCCAGTACTATATTGGTTAGTGAAAATTGACTTCTGTATTAAGAGTGACGTCACAGTAAGGTTACGTTTCAGGCAGTATACCTATACGATCGGGGTAGGGCTAGTCATTGGACAAGGAAGAGGTGTGTCTTGACAAATTGGAGCTGTATCGATGTAGGTCTCAGTAATGTATCACGTCCCCTAAATGAATTCGTTCTTAGATCATCCATTATTGGACAGAGCTAGAGAACTTAGTATTCACGAACGATATGATATGTTTTATGATTTTGAGCCAGTTCAGTCCAATAAACATATTTTGCCTTCTCCAAACCCCATCTTCATTTACGATCCATTCCAAAGGCATCATTTACATCTTCACTACACATACTAGATCCACAAACAAGATTTTAACATTACAATTACATCCTACACTTGTAACTTAGCTCTACCTCATTATGCAGTGGCAGCCTAAGTGTCTAAACACACTATGCCGACGGAAGTTCGGCATGATTACGCCTGCAATGCTATTTGAATTACTGGCGACACATTATGCCGAAATTACGTTGCGTTATAGCGTACAGCCGAACTTCAGTCGGGCGTAAGTTCAGCGGAAATTCGGCGGCAACGTATTCTAAAGAACACACATTATACGCGACCAAAGTTCATACACACAAAATTTCGCAACTGAACTTCTGCCGCGTAAGTTCGGCACTTATGGTGTGTCATATCAGGCGATTACGTTGGAACGTAAAATCAGCCGCGGAACTTCGGTCGCGTACGTTCGGCATAGTGTGTTTAGACACTAAGATTTACAACGCCTATTTACAACGATGTATATGCAAATCCGATGATATTATCGGCTCTAGATAAATTGTTACACTATCAAGTTACCGCAATGTGAAACAGAGCACTGAATCAATCAATTTCGTGTCGAATTTGGTTTATCGGGATTTTGGTGGGCTTGACGCTAATTTGTATTGAAATTGTATCCGTAACAATTATTGATTTATTTATAACTGGACGATTTCGCGCAGTTAAACCTGTGTCCCGTGGGAACTAGTGCTCGTACTGGGATAAAATATAGCCTAATGTTATTCGGGAAGACGTCTATCAGTGAAATAATTTTCAAATCGTTTTAGTAGCTTCGCAGCCTTTGGGGTACAAACAAACCATGTTTCCTCTTTATTATATTACACAATATCATCAAAAGATTAAAAAGAAATATCCTTAAAAAAACACTTTAAAGCCAAAAAACTATTGGAAGCGCTTTCGTTGTTCAGAATATCAATAAGTATCTCTACCTACGTTTCAGTGCTGCAGCTATCATTTTTGCTATCGTTGTTCAATACTTGGAATGCCCATCAGACATTCACTTTGTCTATCGTTTTTGGCTGGTTGCCCAAACCTAGCTCGCATTTTGTACAAAATGCAAAAGTTACATGTTTATAATTGAGGTCGCGAACTCCTGCAAACGCTATTTTGGGTAATCCATTTTGTTTTACGCTGTCTAGGCTTTATTTATTTATTTGAGCTTGCGGCCTGAGGCTAAATGTGGCTGCCTTTGTGGATTCTGTTCATGGATTTATTTATTTTTAACGTCTAGACTTAGGATTGCAAAAGAACTAATCTAGGTTTATCATCCCTAGTACGTTACCTACTGCGTTCATGTTCCAGTAAACTAAGCACTTACCTATCTATACTAACATTGTTAACGCGAAACTTTTTTTTTCGTACCATAAAAACTCAGAAAATAGTGAACCGATTTGATAAATTCTTGCACTGTTGGACAGCTACACTCCACTCAAGTAACATAAGCTATATTTTAACCCAGCACGGGCAACAGTTCCCATGGGACGCGGGTGCATCCGCGGGAAAACGAGAAGTGCAAGATAATGAATATTGAAAGATGCACTGGAAAGTGACTTTAACCCAGTAAGAGACACAACACAGTAATAAAACATTAATACAAAGCTACTAAAGTCATATACACACTCACGATGAGCCATACAAAACTGCATAATGGAATAAACATGATCTTCAAGACCTTGAAATCTGTAGCCATAGACATCGTCACGTCGGCTTTTATTAGTGTCAAACAATAGAATCTTGACAATAGATTATAATGTCATGCGATAATTATGACAGCGGTATTATGAGTATGAAAATGGAACGCAATTTTCACGATTTTATTTTGTTTTTATGGTAAATCGCTACATAAGAGATGGAATGGAAGCGAAGCAATAGTATAAAAATAAAGGTATACAAATTGTATAAAAATACGCTGAAAAAACGCATTTATTTTCAAAATGAAGTCTGTATTTTCTGATGTTTCATGTTTAACGAAAAAATATATAAAAACTCAGGGCTTCATATTTTTGCTTTTCGTATCCGTATTGCGAAACCATGAACTCATTTTTAAATAGTTTTTTTCAGTTCGATGAGAGCTACATTATATTTTTGAAGTATTGCCAACAGATTTTAAAGCGAATGACCGAGGGAGAAAAGTTATAGAGTAAAGATGTAAGTGGACATATCGCTTTGTTTTGTTTATATACAATTTAGTACAATAGTGAAACTAGCCGTTTACAGCTTCACCCGTGTTCCGTGGAGACTATCTCGCGCACCAGGATAAAAAGCGTTTCTTGATACATGCTCTACCTTTTTTTTTTTTTAACGACGTAAAAAATCATCAAATGACCCCTCCCGCTGTGGGTTAGCAGCGGTGAGGGAGTGTCAGACTCTTACTGACTAAAAGCCGTCGTGTTCCGTCGTAGGCCTTCTTATGTGCTAGGGCCGCGGTACCTCTTTCGAACAACCCGCAGCCCAATACATGCTCTACCTAAGACTGAAATATATATTTTTTTAACACCAGCAGTTCCGAAATTAGCGATTTATCCGACAAACTCTTCAGATTTATAATATCTACCTTTAACATAAGATGTTAAACGTCACTCTGTTCTAAACCTCAATCAACTGCAACTTAATATACATATTAATTAATGCCTACATTAAATCTCCTTTGCTTGTCAAGCGAGATACAGCCAGTATGCAAGCAATGCGATTACGTCACGGTAAACTTGAGGCATGCAATCCGGAATGCATTGATAAGCATGGGAGGTCGTGCAAGTGCTGAGATAAATCTGTTGGAGGATTAAGTGGTAGTAAGTGGTAATTGAGTAATCGTAAGAAGATGGGTTTCTGTTGTTTTATTTTGAAGTAGGTTTGTTTTTGTTTTTGGTGGTAATATAAATTGTTAAAGGTATATATCGTATGCATATGCAATCAGTAGTATTCAATATTTTTATGGTGCAGTTTTTTCATAAGGAGCGTGCTTTTAGAATAGTTAAGATGTAAAAATGTTACGTACGTACGTGTGTTGTTGTAACATTACGTAGGTAGGCTATTTGTTTTATATCAAAATGTACAACATATTAAAATTCTTACTAAGTATCTACATAAAATTTACGGCGTAGGTGTAACCAAATCCAAAAATATACCGCCACAACCTTTAAAGGGTAAATCGATACTCGCAAATGACACCGAGCAGAATCGAATTAGAATCGCACCGTATCGAGATGAGCTCGCATATACTCGTAACTACATCAAAGCGAATACGTGACGTTAACGTAACGTGATTGATTCGTAAAACGATACTCGTGTATCGATTCGACACGATATTGTTCGTGTATTTTTGGATGCATCACCAGCTCTATAGGTACTATTTATAAAATGTACAAGAGTAGTAAAATACTAGGATTGGTGTATCTAATGTTTTGCTTTGCAATAGACAGCAGTCCTTTTTCAAGGGAAAACTGCACACGACAACGACCGACGGATAGAATTGTCTACTGCACCAAAGACGTTCAGACTCTATCTACCACCTGACCGTTTTTCGGTAGGTTATACTTAGACTGCACAAAAACAGCGGTTGCACTATAGATAAAATACTTGATCTGAAAGTTATGGTAGACAATCTGTATTAGTCGGTTAATGTTGAAAAACAAACCTTTATAAATAAAAGAAAAACACCATAAGAACTATAAACTTTTCCGTCAAAACTTTGTTACCAGAAAGCCAGTTTTGCTTAAATTTATCACACACAATATTTAGGTGTAATGGATTTCAGTCAGTTGACATCCCTGTACCCTTTTCACAAGTTCGTTCGTCTGTCCTTAGGGAAACACCTTCATATCATGTCCTTTTATTGAAAGGGAAATTGCTTACAAATCTATTATAAGTTCGAGACGACCTTTTGGCTTTCCAAAGAGTATTTATATGTTGGAAAAGGATTTTCGTGTAGGTAATAAATAAGTAGGTACAGGAGTATTTTCACAATTCGAGCGTTGGCGTTGCGTAGTAAAATTTATGTGTAGCTGTTAAATAATTATGAAATAATCCGTAATCGTTGCAGAAAATATGCTACATATAAGTACCTATCTATAACTACCTATGTATATGTATTTCCAAACAGAAAATTAAGCCAAAAGTAAATAAAATAAAACTGAAAGCTACATGAGAACGCTTTGTGTAGGTAAAAAAATATGAAACTCATATTTTTAATCGACGCTGGTAACACAGAAGGGTTTAATTGGACAGGATTTTTAATCAAAGCCGGCCATGTTGGCTGAGCTAACAATCTGCAAACAAAACCAGACGTTTCACACAAAAGGCTGGATGTGTCCTAAATCCGCAACGAAACTGGTATAATAAAACGTGACGTAGTGCTGAAAACCAGATTCTACGTATATACTAGCTGTTTTACCGCGGTTTCACTCGTATCCTGAATTGTACTGACCGTATCGGGATAAATTTAGACTATGTACTTGGAAAGAGTGTAGCTTTCCAACAGTGAAAGAATTTTTCAAATCGGTTCAGTACTTTCGGAGCCTTTAAGGTACAGAGAACAAACAAATAAAAACATATTTTCATCTTATTGTATCAATACCTCACAGAAATATAAAACTAAAGTTTGCACTCAGCAGTCTATGCCTAAGTCCTAAAAAAGAAACGTTTCCTTTTACTTTTGGATGGTTCTTCACATAAAAACGTCCAAGTTTCCGTCTGTAAACAAACCGAATAGCTTCTTGTTTATGGGATATGACGCACATGTTGTCTATGATTGGTAGACTTCTTAAACCATCAGTGAATAAAATTGGCGGGCTGTCAAAGTAATGGCGCGCTTGAACTGTGCTTGCGTGTGATCGAGTAAGACTCGCATAGCATAGACAATTACCTAGTTAGAAAGACCGTAGCTTTATTTTAGTGTTCCAAATCTTAGTATTCGCTGTGACAAAACTACAAATACCATTTGTTTTTTTTTTTAATTACAAGACTAATGTTTAATTTGTAAAATTGACTATCCTCTTCGATTCCCAACTTTCTTCTCTGGCATTCCTAATAAGCATGTAATGTAATGTACGTACGTTTTGCTTGATGAGAAAGATCAAAGCAAAATCACCCAAACAATACGATTAATCAGCAAAAACAACACACATAAATCTTACAATTTACCAGCATTTTAGTGCGGAAACCGCAGATCATTGCGGGCGCCTGACTATTTATACCTCACACGTGTGGAAGCTTCATATAGGTCAGTCAAGTCATAAGTTCGGTCCGATATCAAATGTGAGATGTTAGTGCTATGCATCAGTGAGTTCCTTGTGTAGTAGGTAGAAAGGTTTTGATGTCCTGTCTTCGCGTTAATTGGTCGTTGGTGATTGGTGTTGGGATTTTTGATCGCAGTTCGCAGTAATCCTTACTTGTTATAAATGCGATAGAAGCTCCGTTAGCCGGTCTAATGCGAAAACTATTGTAACATTTAAATTGTTGGTACTTACACAGATAGTCTAGCTAGTCTGAGAAAGGACATAACGCATTTTTTTTATCAGGTTGTGTTACGTACCTAGGCATTTCTCGAGACGCGGATAAAATCATGAAACAGCTATTTTGGAATTAAAATATGTAGGTAAATTGAACATACATCTATATACAAATATTATCATAAAGACAATATATATTAACAATATTATTGATGAACTATAATACGTATGAGTAAGCACGCGTTAAATAAAAACAGGTTTTATATTAACAATTTATTATTTATCCGTACAAATTAATGTAAACTTCAAATACCTATTGTTATGAAGGTTATTTATTGTTCAAAATATGTATGATGAATTAACTATTGTTTTCTTAATTCTCACAGTTTGGGACATTTGTTAGTTACTAATTATGTTGGTTTTATATTTTTAATTAGTTGCAATTGACTGCCTGGTTCATACATTTTATCAGAAGGGAGTGAAGATCTGACCTAAAATACACCACAGGCGTAGAAAAAATATTTAGCAATAATTGACAATTTATGGTAATAAAAACTGCCACTCCCGCGGTATATTCGATGTCAACTCGATCATAAATCGATTTATAATTAATCGAATAGGTGTAACTCATCATCTTAATGATTATGACACCACTACACGTGAGACGAGACAAAAACAAATGAATATTATTATTTTAATTGATATGCACAACCTTAACCTTTGTTCGTACTTCATAATAAGTTAGACATAAATCTACAGATAAATTCAAAATACGCTACTAGCTTCTAACCGAGGTTTCGCCCGCGTCTCGAGATGAATGCTTTTCGTAGACATATGGTGATAAAAAATATCTTATGTCCCGGGTCTAAGCTACCTCCCTTCTTATTTTCAGCTGTAAGAGTTCAGCCATTTTTGATTTACAAGTAATGTAACTGGAGTTACATGACTTTATTTTACATGTACAGCTACTTCCATGAAAAAAAAACATACGAATTTAATTAAACAAGATGAAGACGGCAAGACTGCGTTTAATTAATATTTTTTTCGCTTTTAATAAACTGGAATTACGAAAGAAAGAGGGAATGTAGCAGCTTTAATTATTATTTTTCTGCATAAGAATTCTAAGCTTTTATAACTGAAGTTGTCGATGCATTGATTAAATAAAAGAAAAACATAATAATTAAAGTTACAGACCTCGACCAAGACCGTCAAATATTTCTTGATTTCATAGAATAAAATGGACAAAATAAGGGGAACCAAAATCTCACACGCTCAACCACACCTGTCCATAAATAAGCTATTTCGAATTCCAATATCAGAATCGAGTTGATTCGATTGAATGGTATTCGATCATTAATCGAGAGAGAGCGTGCCGGCCGCAAATAGATGAACTCGCGATCAAGGTGGCCATCCAATCGATTGAAGGCCGAAACTTTGGCAAACACTGCGTATATACCGTATATATTGGTATATATATATATAGACAGGTTGAATGGAGTTGACGAGTGCATTTAATTGCATTGTATAGTAAATATTACAGTTCTTAGAAGATTCAAAATGGGGTCGAGCATTGTTCATTACTTACAGACAGAGAACGCACGCCACATAAGATAAAATTGTTAATCGTCATTGGGTAACACAAAAGGTGGGGAATGACAGAAAAAAAGGCCAGAGATAATATATTTTAGATATGTACAATCGAGAATTAATCAAAAGATTTTTGGTTTCGGCAATCGAGTTGGAGTTTGCTATCATAAAATGTTTCTTAGTTATGTAGCTATCTCATAAAAAAAATCTTAAAGACGAGTACCTACAACTTATTTTACGAACGTATATTTCTAATAATAGTATTGGAATGTAATTGGTGGAAAATTTAGACGGAGTATAGTTTAATATTACTCAACACCTCAGTTATTATGAGATTTATCGATAGTGGTTTGTATGCTTCATCATATTTTATTTCGATCACTCTTGAGTGGGTATATGGTCCTATAAAATATAGAGGTGTATGAAATTTTATTACATATTGGAAATCACCCGGAACTTTTGGCATTTAGCCGGCATTTAACTTGAGCTTGACATGATTTAGTCTACAAAAGCATAACACATAGGTACTAAATATTACAAAAAGCAAAAACAATTTCTAAATAAAAACAAACGAACCACAGACAGATTGAATTCGAAGAGCCAAGCAATTGAAAGCGTTCCCGCGTACGATTTCAATTTTGGAACGTGTTTGTCTATGGCTAAGCACCGTAAAAGCTGCGTTCAAAAGAAATGGCCAGTAGTAAACGCGGCTTTCTCCACAAATACTGGGCGTAAACAGTAAGCAGTCAGTGGCTGTATTATCTGTGCTTGAATTTGATTGCTTGGATTATTAAATTGAAGACTATGGAGAAAGGAAAGGGATTTAAGGAATATTTTTTCTGTGGTTTTGCTTCCCGAGTACTCTGCTATTGGTACAGAACAAAAAGACTTACATTTTTTGAGGATATAAAGCTACCTAAGTATTACGTAATTGTTAGCTACTTCAATACATTCCACTAAAATATTCACAAATTATAACACGCATAAAATTTAACCAAGTCTTAACTAAAATCAATAGCATTGCAATTGACGTGAATAATTAATTCGTCGGCCAACATTTCAATAACTCAGACAGCAGCCATTTTGAGCCCACAACCAAATTATTTGAATTTCGTATGCCAAACTGCCATTTTGTACGCGGTCTTCGATTAAATTCCACTAGAGTAGTTAAAATGTAAATATCATTGATTTGCTTTTCAGTGATAATGAATACTAATTAAATACAAAAATGGTTTAAATAATTACCAGTAAAAAAATATTTTATTTAAATATTCCGATGGATGGGGCAAATCGATGCTACTACGCATAAAATACTATACTTAATTTGATTGTTATTTTAACGCAAACTATCTTTAATTTTTATGAGCAATTATTTCAGCCTAGTTAATCCTCATTTAAGACTGTTGCATGTCCATAATACAATTGATTCACTGATTACTCTTACACATTGCTGATCCAACTTCGACGTTATGTCATTTCAACCCGCCTTAAGACTACCATGCCACGAAGTGCGCTTGCAATATTGCATAAACCCTTTCTTCGCTCACCGATCCTACATCAAAAGGGTTCACGCATGTGCGGGCAATTCCCCCGGATGGCTGCGAAGCCACCGAAGTGGACGCTACACGAAAGCCATTAGCTTTTCTTCTTATAACCCGTAAATAGCTCACTGTTTCTGATCCAATGACTTTTTGGACGAGCGCAGGGTTATTTTTGGATGAGGCCATTAAGTAAATGTTGGGAACTTTTTGGATTGTCGTGTGTCGCTTGAATAATGTTCAGGTGTTTCCTATTTGTCTTTTGAGGAGATACTTCAAACTTGCCTTATTTACTTGGAAAATGACATTCGTTCTACATTTTTCTTAGCCTCATTAGCAGCCCAAATTGTTCCTCTAATTTGTACCTTCCACTTTCGTATTCAAATATCATTAGAAAGTAGACAAATTGCAACACAGAGTACTCGTTCATTGAATACGATGCATCTAACACCTACCTCACGTTCGGAAATGCCTATGTTAATATGGCGGGCAAACAGCCGGTGTTGGAATGCGACCGATCCGACGTTTAAACTATTTTCGGACGAACACGGAACTGCAATGTTTGGCGTTTAAAATCTATGGCGGCGCGGAATTGTTGCGTCGAATTTTATATTTTATTGCATTTTTGAGAATCTGGGCCATTGCGTTTAGTGAGATAATTTGTTAATGTCTTGTTGGCTATTAAAGCGAACACAAACTCGCTTACTTACTCGCGATTTTACGAGAGTCCTATGGTTTCGCAGTAAGATCTTTTCCACGTAATTTTACTTTCATAGAAAAGTTAAAAAAAAACTTGACGTAATCTGGCCTCTTTTTACGATTTCTTTTTAACGCAAAAAGCCATATAACGAGCCAGCATCATGTTCCTAATGACTAGTGTCCTTTTATGTGAAGATGTAAAAAGTAAGACAAAGGAAATAAAAAGTGCCGAGGATTAGCCATTAAGCCCTTTAGTCCTAGAAAAGTCGTGAATGTTATTGTTTTAATGCCTTTTACATCAAAGTGCGGCGGCCATTGTGCGACTTGTGTGGGACTGTAAAACTGCAAAGATTAGGGATAAATAAGTTCCTATTGAATGGTTGCCTGGAATACTACTTTATATACCTGGGTAAGCTGATAATGTATTCAAATAGGAATTGTAATTTAACCGTACCTGTGATAGAGGCTTAATTCATATTTCTATTCAGGCCATGTTTGCCCTACATCCACAGAGCCCAAAATGTCGAATACATTTTTTATGCCTCCTCACCTTTTGTGCCTGAATAGATACTTTATTATTTTCGTTCGGTCAAGTTGGTGAACCGCCTAAAATCCGTAGCCAACATAATAAAACAAACAAAAAGGTCGAGATCCACAATGGAGCTCATCTAGACACACGGCAGTGTGTCCGCCAAGTTCGAGCAAAAAAAGCGACACACCGGCCGTGGGTTATATTACACGAACCATTTCGGGCCAAATTCGACCCCCCTTTAACTCAAAATCTATTTTATTTACGCAAATCAAATTTCTAGTATCTGTTGAGCCCCCCTCACTTATCTAAAATACAAAATTTCATTAATATACCTATTGTAGGTCTTAGGATATTGACGTCAGAAAATCGCTATTTTTACTATACACTCACTGACTGACTGATTCACTGACTCACTCATCAAAAACCTAGACCACTTCCAATGGTCGTATTGACTTGAAATTTGGCATGGAGGTAGGTCTTTATGTCAAGGTAAAGGGAAAAATCTGAAAATGGCCAAGTGTAAGTCGGTTTCAAAATAATGAAGGTGTTTTATACCCGGTGTAAATTTATACCCCTAAGGAACTAAAACGAACTAAAATCTATATTTATATAATATATCTTCGAATGGTACAAAGGTTTGTATTTAGTCAAAGTAAAGTAAAAATCTGAAAACGGCCAAGTGTGAATCACTTTCGAAAATAACGAATGTGTAACTTTGATCCACGAACATAATATTTGATAACATGTCATGTCAGTCAGTTGGTAAATCTAGTCCATTTCTTTGTAAGAAACATAGTGCATATTAAAAAATCTAAAAGATAGTATAAATGAGACATTTCTTTAACTAACTTCATCATAAGAAAAAAATAAAATAAACAACCTTACAAAAATAAATGAAATCCCATCCAAAACAAAAATGTGAAAGACTGCCAAGTTCGATAATATGGTAATGCTTCGCCTATAAAAGAAGTGAGATCTGAATAAGTACCAAGTTCCATACACATACCTCAGTTTAAAATAGTTACTTTTTAATGATGTTACTTGGCAAGTTTTAATAGAAAATTAAATACTTGATTCATTGCGTTTAGTAGGTTTATAACAAGGTGTATGAAAACTTGCCAAGTAACATCATTAAAAATTAACTATTTTTAACTGAGGTATATGTATGGAACTTGGTACTTATTCAGATCTCACTTCTTTTATAGGCGAAGCATTACCATATTATCGAACTTGGCAGTCTTTCACATTTTTGTTTTGGATGGGATTAAAACCTACAACTCACGTTAATGAAAGCTTCATGTACTACAATGGCTGCCTGTTCGTTAGTCGATATATTATTAATTTGAACTGGAAGCCCGCCAGGTAACTGCGTGTTTATAATTAAATGATTGATTGCTATCTTTGAAGTCGTATTTGATTTATTTACTTTCATTTAGACGTACATTTTAATAGCGGCAGATTTAAATTGTTCGGCGGACAAGTCAATCACATTTCATTTCATTTGAGATTCCATTTTTGCGCGCAGCGGGCTGTAGACACGAAATGCGATTTATATTTTTTTTATTGTCAAACTGAAACAAACGAAAGAGGTAGGTTTATGAAGACTTTATTCTGAAATCTACTCCTCCTTGTTGACGTTAACAGATCTTAATTGTTTATATTAATATTTCCTGTGTAGTTAGAGTCACAAGTCTCCCTTGTAAATGCATAATATAAGCACACGAGTCTATTCGAAATTGTTCTAATTTCGAGGGTTAAGGTGAGAACGGGAAGTCTGATTTATTTATAGAAACTTTTGCCCAGAATCTTTCTTTTAAAATAAAAATGTTGACGAACCATTAAATTAGGAAATGTATAAGCTCTTTCAAATTCATAATAAGCTTATGGAATATTTATATCAAAATATATTTGGTTTCGCCCACTATTTTAATATCAAAATGCCGTTGGCGATAGATGGGAGCCATGATTGTTTTTCCAAATAACGTATCAATATCATAACTGACATCCTTATTCTGGAATGCTCGCAGCATTTTAATTAGAATCCATCACGTTATGAAACGTGAAACTCCTGTTAATATGTATATGAATACATAGGTATATATTGTGTATTGTACTTCCAATATTTTCCATTGTAGAATAGGTATTTGTATGACAAACGAGTACATAATAACTGCGCATGTAGTATTTCTAATCAGTCTTGAAATCTAAAATTGGATGTCAAAAACATGGTCCGATAAATAAACCCTGTCATAATTTTTTTATTGCATTAACTGGCACAAGCAACTTATATATACAGCCTACCATCCAACCTCATTATTTATTCTCCTCATTACTCGCGGTAGACCTAGCCTAGCAGTCAAGTGCTTGCAACTGGAAAATTGGGACCGAAATGCATTGGAGTGCACTCGCAGCCGAATCCAAATTTCCTCTTTGGAAAATTGCCAGAATTCTGTGGAGCATCTCTCCAACACCTAACAGGGTTCGTTAGATTCGTGACCAACCATTTCATGTTCCACTCGTATTTGTATTAATCTTTTA
The DNA here is from genome assembly GCF_030705265.1 of Helicoverpa armigera. Taxonomy (NCBI): domain Eukaryota; kingdom Metazoa; phylum Arthropoda; class Insecta; order Lepidoptera; family Noctuidae; genus Helicoverpa; species Helicoverpa armigera. Next base: position 10,959,599 of record NC_087124.1, on the reverse strand, counting down.
AGTTGTGTAATCTAATCTGTGTTTCGTGGCTTTGCAGTTACCTTATTATGGTTTTTACTCTTACGTCTTTATTCCGTACCAAAGTTTATGTAATTTGTAATCTTTCTCATTTATTCTTAACGTTTTCAACCGTTGCTAAAAAAAAAACCACTTTTCCGTTTTTATTCGAAACTTTCACAGATTAAAAATACTAGCCCTATCTAGTTGCGTTCCATTTCACGATGAACGCTAAACTTTTATCTACAGTTTATGGAATACGCTTTAGCTCAGCAAGTGAACATTCCGTGAAGAGAAACAAGGTGACCTAGAAACAAACACGAACTCTGATATCTGTTATGAAAGGGTTGTTTAATCTGCGTATATCGGAATATTTTTTTGCTTACGTCACGGGAATAATAACTCCTTTTACGAGGTTCAGGGACGTGTTTTTCAGAATTGTAATATTTTACGTGAAACGTCCTTGCTTTTTCAGGATTAAAAAAATATGTAAAACCGACTTGTTTTTTGTGGGATCGTGGTAAAGGCTTGCGAAACTGAAGCTGTAAATTTCGCGTTTCCTAATTTTTAAACAGACCTTTTCAAAAATGATTACAAAGGAAATGCTCAATTAAATATGTATAAAAGTTTCATCATTTAAAAGGCGTTCTATCTATATCTGTCAGCCACACATCGTCCGTGCAGCCATTTTGCAATTTGGTTGTGGTTTTGGCTTTCAGTCTACCTAGACGTGACTGCATATCGAAAAATAACAGGTAACCAACAATTCCATTTTTTTTGTGCAGTTGGCAATTCTGTCAGTCTTCCCTTAAAAACTGACAGCTGTCAACTACACAAAACATTCGGTTCCCCTATACATAATATAAAAAGTACTCATAACTATAACCACGTGCTTAATAATTTCTTCACCGCTCCTGCGTGCGACGTAAAATCTTTAATAACTATTTTTATGATGTAACAGGAATATTCTGGCCGATTAAATACAGGAGAGCCACGAGTAGCCATTACTTTTTTATCGCTCTACTAACAGCTGACTCAAGATTCGCACAGATTGTAAAGAGCCATGACTCAACGATGTTGGCAGACTGCAATATCTTCTAGTCTATGGCTTGTTAAATAAACCTCCTTGGGTAAATCTTACGTCAATCATAATGAAGGTCAGAGTTTTATAAGAGTTACTCGAGAGTTAGATTTAGTATCGTCTTAAAATAGTGGTGATCAGAATAGTCGAAATGATTTTTGTATTGAAATCAAATCATAACTAGTCCGTTTTAAATGTTTGCAAGGTTTTGTGGAAGCAAAGTACATCGATGAATTTATTTATAGTGTATAGTTCTCTTCCTGTTTTAAAAGTGTGTTTGTAATGTCCAAGCCTTGCTGGTTATTTTCATCAAGAGACCAACTCCTCGAAACATTGACAGAAAACAAAATCACACAGTTTTAAGCCAGTGAATACACAATCTTGACTTGTTTTTCACGCTCTCCGCAAGTCAACACTAAACTCATCCCATTTCCTTATTAGCATATAGACAGACATGCCTTTCGCAAAGGAACAGTTTAAGACCAAATTATAGCCAGTTACTGAATTAACTGTCACTAAGTAACCGTAACTGGATCCCGGTTCATCCCACAACGATGTCACTATTGTGAATGCAATTTGAAATGGACGACGGCTAAATTGAAAAATGGCCGCCTCTCGCTAAGCCGTTCAGAGATAGACCACGAATAAAAATGTCGACAAAGAGTTGTGGGGGCTTTTGAAATTTAATTCAATGATAGTTTAAGTAGAAGGATATAACGGTAGTCTGTTTACAGTAATAAAATAAGTAATGACTGTTAAATATTTACGACAGGCTATTCAAATGAGCTATTGGAAATTGAAATTTTCTAGCGGCTTGTGTTTTTGAAAATTCCTACTTAGATACTACGAAATATACTACGAAATATATACGAAAGTAACCTTTAATCTAATTTGAACGTTTGAGCGTTCATAAAAGTTCATAAAGAACGCAATAAAAAATATAAGTATATTTTTTTAAAATTTTGAATGAAACCTTTCACAATATAACCGTACAAAGAGTATCGCTCATCGGGAACGTTCCAAATTCAAATGGGATAGTTGTGGAATTAGCATTCGACGATCGTCTGCATGGATACGATGTTATTCCAAATTTAAACCGAGCTTCCGCTTAGGTTACTGAATATGGCCGACATTCCGCTAGTGAAGTAACCCATGCTTGTTATTAACGTTACCACATAACGTAGTTACTTTTTAACTGCACAAAATATTATTTAATTATTTTTTAAACAAACCGAGCAATATATTTCTGGAAATATACCAACATCTTTTGATACAAGACTTCATTTGACAAACCATTTTCAAGTGTTTCTTTTGACTTTTTTTTCTTTGATCTCTTCTCCATTTTTTCGCTAAAACATAAAAGAAATGCTGTCTTTCTTTCTACCACGCAACAATTTGTATCACCATTATCATTTCACACGACCGATTGTTTGTAAGACAAAGAATGTTTTTGTACAAGCATAAGTATTAAGTATAATACATATAATTATTTCGTCTCATCAAGGTGTACCTAATCTCACTTTCTACACACGTAAAGCTGTCGTAATAATTTGGTGGAGCTTCAAAGTTTAAATTAGAGATGTGTACCTTGCCTTGTTAATGAAACCTTTTTGAAATTAATGGGTGGTTGTAATCCTCTTTCGTATTAAACGCTAAGTCAATAGAGATATTTTTTTAGAGTGGAGTTAATATTGCTAATAGGTACTGTTAGTGCATAAATGAGGATTTGTTGTGATTTGCCTTCTTTATTAAATAATATCCTCCTTGCTAAGTACTGGGGACTTAACATAATTTAATAATCATGCAATGTCCACGAATTGAGACAAACGATGCTTAATTAACTCTCCGTCGCTTTACATTATCGTCTATAAAAATAAGCCTGTATTGACGCAAAAGTATAAGGAAAATACACCACGAAAAACAATAACAACGTTAGACAATAGCGTGAGATAACACCAATATTGGTCATATTGTAAACTAACAGGAAATTAACTCAATTCCCTACAAATTGACAGGTGACGATCGGCTTCCCGCCATTCTTATTGGCTGTCAAACGACATGTCACGAAATGGCGCGTAATCGTCAGCGAGCGGAAAACGTTTACGGCACTGATAGCAGAAACAAAAGCCATTCAAAATCAAACATTAACTCCACTGTCATAAAGTCAAAGTTCGTTTAACACAATTCCCAATAGTATTCCACGTTCAAATACTGTTAAAAAGACATAGTACGTCAAAAGAGGTGGAAGTTACGCGTAAAGCAAGCTCTTATCGATATTTATGGCGTAATATTTACTTCTCTGGTTTTGAATTACAATGAAGCAGGCAATTGAGCTTTCAAAAGACTTCCCACGCTCCTTTGATTTGATATTTATGAGCCAAACAAGAATATTATTAGGAAATGCCTACGATATCCTTAAGAAGTTGGCAGTTTAGGATAACGTGGGTGCTCTCCTATTCAAATGCAAAATTGAGAGCGGAAAATATAAACTTGTACGTTGAGTGAAGTTAAACGCTTCGGGGAATATTTTTGAACGAATTCTTTAGAAAGTTTACGTTACTTTTAACATGCTAATCAAACAACATTCCTTGGAAGCCAAGGATAAATAGCAAGCACGCTGGATATGTTTACTTTGCGGTCCGAAATAGAAATTGTTCAGAGCTTTGATACGCTGAAGTTGTGCGCTAAATTAGTAAGGCTAAGCTCTTCCAGTAACGATGATACATTATGTCAGAGGGCTTTGAACAGCTTAGTAATTAAGATTTTCATAACAAAATGGTTGGGAAGAGTTATTACGCTGTTTCGTTGGGTTTCTTGTCATAAAAGGTGATTAAGGTATTAAGATTTGTAGGTTTCTATTGTTTGTACCTACTCCTTAATATTAAGATGCTTAGAGACACAACTTTGTGTTTCGAATTTCTGATTAGGTCATCATTTTCTTTGTGAAATACCTAAATTACCAGTCGTAATTTGGATAGTTAAATAGATGGGCCATCACGCTTTCTATGTATCTTAGTCATTAAATTAAAAAGTGCGTATCTTTTATATCTTAATCTCCTTACTTGTAGGTTTTATGGAACCCGTAAACAAATCCCATGGCATTCGACACCTAAAAAACTGATTTCCCTAGCAATTTTTCTTACAACAAACACTGACCTACCAACAGCCTGAATATTTCAATACCCGTCCATCCTACTAGACATGAGCCAGATATCAGATAACTAGGCCCGGATAAACGGCTCACTAGCCCGCCCGGATAAGCCGGTCATGTCAGAAAGTAGGCCGGACGCGTTCTCTATTTCATTGTATCCATTTTCATTATCATATTAACTAATGGAAACCTTAATTGGATTGGTTTGTTTTTAATTAATAGGGTATGAAGGGTAGATAGAAGTCACGAAGGTGTTTGTAGGGTTGTCGAAAAAATGGTGGGTTTTTTACATGACAAAATGATGGACTTATGCAGACACAGGTGCACTCTCTATTCATTCACTCTCACAGCCCGGCGGGACGACAATCCGACACGACCGGAGAGAGATCAGGCGCAGAACCGACAGCTTCAAGTGCTCTCCGAGACACGGAAAAATAATAACTAACTACATAATAACAATAGTTATAAATACAATAAATACAATAGTATTACTGTGTCATTTTCTATGTTTAATAAACAGGAAGAAGTAGACTTTTTGACTCTAAAAACGTACCTACTTGTATCTGTTTATTACAAAGTTAAAAACAAATGATTACGCTTATTTACTTACGTACAACAATGATAATAACGTAAAAACATCTGCCATCGTAATTCCCACACAGTCATGGCTTATCAATGACGTCAAAACCCCGTGGTTGTATTGTCAAGCGCTACTATGTATAGTGCCAACTAGAGACATTCTTACAAACGGTCGGAAGTATAGTTATCGGCACGGATAATGAGCTCTCGGCGGAAGAGTGGGGATCGCTTTGCGCACTGTACACTTAAGGCAATTAACCAATAAATCACTTCTGCGCAGGTGAAGGTCAGGGCTCAACATCCTTGCCGATGATTATAAGCCCTCACTGGCGCTCAGTCACTGGGCCGAGTTAAAAAACATATTTGAGCTTAACTCTACGTGAAACGCTTTTACGGGAAAACCACTGAACCTACAAAGATGCCACTTGGTATGGAGATTGATGAAAACTCTGAAAAGGGAATGGGATAATTTTGATCCAGGAGTTAAGAGTGCTTTCCTCATAACATGATTCAAACCGCGGGACCAAAGTCAGCTAAAAGATGATCCTTTGAAAATGCTTTGAAGGTGGAAACCAGAGAAAATAAATCTTATAATTTTTATCCAGGAGCGAAGAGTAGTTTCCTCATAAAATGACTCAAACCACGGGACCAAAGTCAGCTAAAAGATGATCCTTTCAGAATGCTACGAGTATGAGTAATGGTAACATGGTGTTTGCGGTGAGTCGGGATGACTGGGTATGTGAGTCATTCTGTATCCCGATTACAACATGTGGTTAGCTCTTCCAAGATGTATACAACAGTGAATACTTGTATACAGTGCTTGTAATACATATAAACTATACCTATGTGTGTATGGCACAGTCGCACATGGACTAAAGATTATTTGTTTGCATCTGTGTTGGCTATAAGGAAAAGCGTGCTGTCCTTAATGTTTTTAATTCTCTTACGTAAATAGCTTTATTTTACATATAATAAGGTTCTCTTTTGAACATTATGAATGACTAAATAAATAACACATACTTAATCAATTGAATTAAGCGTAGAGTAAGCGTTAAAATAAAGCCCCATTCATTAGCACTGTTGCGTGAATATTAAATTCTACAAAATGGAAGAGAAGGCGTAATAAACCTTAACAAACACGATACTCATATGTTTCATTTAAAAACTACCGATATAAATCTTATTACTTAAAGAATTTATCCCATCAAAACATGTCAACTTCGCCCAAATCGGTTCCATAACTTCATAGAGTTATTACTTCCTTACGCCATTTATTTGTAACATCTGCGCGAGTTAGTGCAGGGGGCAGGATATTGCGGATACAATTTAACCGCCACCGTCCGCAGGTAGTCGGATATCCGCAGAATGTTCGGACATATCCGCAATAGGAACTGGGATGAATAGATTTTATCTTTTGGGTCTTTTAGCAGATATGAAAGGGAAACAAGAGGAGACAAAGTAGTAGAATGGTACTCATTTGTATCCGGTAAGACTGGTCAAAACATAGTTGGGAAAAGGCTAGGCAGATAGTTATAAAATGGTTTGAGACAACACCATACATACTTTCTACGGTCGAAAGAGTGATGGAACGTGTGAAAAGAAAGTGCAATTAATCTCATATTAAGTACTCGTAAAACCTACAACATAACATTTTAGAAACACAAATTCACACGAGAAAATGAAGGACTGTGTAGTTAAAATTGGTAGGAAAATTAATAAGCGTAAAAATCTACGTTCGAAAACAGAACGGAATTTGTTTTTCATACCATGTCCAAACAAACCATTCCCTGCGAATATTTCGAAAAAAATAGGTCAAATCAATACATTGATGAATGCTGGTAACACAAACATGATACTTTCATGAGTACAACTAGGCGGACAACACACTGCAGACTAAATAGTCGGCCGAAAGTTAAGAAAACGTCGATGGTTGGCAAACATTGTTGTTTAGGAAAATCTTGATTCCAGTCGGTCTGATACCGGCTAAATACCTTATTCTTATAATGTGGATACCTACAACCATTCATCTTCATACTGATTTAGAAGACCAAACCAACTACCGGCCGACTAAAAAGTTTGTAGTGTGCTCTAAACATTGTTTATTCGCAGAATCTGTTCTAGATTCGTTTATTATGAAATAACAAAGCTTACTCATAGTTTTGTTATTGAAATAACAATAACTTCTATGAAAATTCAACAGGTGGTTATTACAAGTCGTAAACTTATTGAGGTTTATTGTAACATGCTATTCGTTGCAGGTATTTGAGGTCTATTTTTGAGTTACAAATAATTTTACAAAAAATGTCTGAGAATAAATAAGAGGAGTAGGTATGGAAGAATTCCTTCCACATGGTGCGCCGACTCCAAATAAAAAAACCGGCCAAGTGCGAGTCGGACTCGTGCACGAAGGGTTCCGTAAATTACAGTTAAATCAACCTATCTCAAAAACTATAAGAGATACTTTGATCAAACCAAAAATCGTTGAAAGAGTTAATTAGCATGCATCACCTCTATTTTTTTTAGAATTTTATACCCCGTAGTTATAAAAATAGAGGGGGGGGGACATACTTTTTACGACTTTGAGAGCTGATATCTCAAAAACCGTTCACTTTAAGAAAAATGTTTTTTAGAAAACTTTATATCATTTTAAAAGACCTTTCCATTGATACCCACACGGGTATGTACATCGAAAAAAAAATTTCATCCCTCAGTTACATGTATGGGGGGCCCCACCCCCAATTCTTTTTTTTACTATTTAGTGTCATATTTTTGTAGCGGTTCATACAACACATATTCCCATCAAATTTCATCACTGTAGTACTTATAGTTTCCGAGTAAATCGGCTGTGACAGACGGACAGACGGACAGACGGACAGACGGACATGACGAAACTATAAGGGTTCCGTTTTTGCCATTTTGGCTACGGAACCCTAAAAAAATGGGGTAAGGTCAGGAGGATGATGATGATCTATGAGCAAATAAGTAATATACAAAAAATATATAAGATAAACGTGGTCGAATCGAGAAAGAGAGTCTTCTTTTTTGAAGTTGGTTAGTATAAATCAGCAGAAAGCTAGCCAACATGTTATAAAGGAACGAAGGTATCGTATTATTTTGCCCAAAATAGCTCGATATAACTCATTTTACTTTCAATTAGGGACAATACATTCAGTACATTGATGTACCTTTCATGTACCGTTCGCGTATTTTAATACACTTACTGTTCCGTAATTTTATCGATGTTTAATCGAATTTGATGTCGTATCCAAACAATATGGTTTTCATGTGAGTAATCGATTTAATTTACTTTCGAAAATGTATGTTATAGGATACACTCAATTTCCATATGTATGTATAACGTTTGAAATACTTGTAATATACAATCAATACAGTTCATTTCTATTAATTTTGCCGTAGGCGAAATAAATAGCGAGTAGATACATTTCGGCCCCCCACAGTGTACTTTCTCAAAACAATGAGCCCCACAAATTCTTTAATTAGCCACCCAGCTGTACCCATAACATCACCACACATCACGCACAATGTATGCCAAAGTATTCCTTGAGCATGAATGTATGCATGACTAACATACACTACATACATTCATGCATAATCACTGGCTGTTCTGAATGACGATAATGTTGACCTCTGACGGGTCGTCAGTCATTTCTTGCGTTACTTTTTGACGTTCTTAAGTGGCGTCTGTTTTTTTGGCCAGTTGATTTGGATATAAACACATTTGAGTGTCTTTTTTGCAAGTTTATGTGCAACTGTTGGATAAATATGTGCATTTACGGCGAGGATTTTTTATTCCCATTTATAGTGCCAAATTACCAGCTATTTACAGCTATAAAACTCCCAAAAAAGCATATAATTTAACAGTACAAAATCTTATCTCAAATAAAAAGTTACTTAACACCACCGCAATGTTACCTATTGTTTCAAGCGACATAATGATTGCCACATCTCTATCTGTTGGAATCTCACGGCTATGTCAGTTGCAACAAGGTCGCTAAATAAAAACCCTGATGTAACCTAACCGGTTTTGATACATAGTCCTGGTCTAAGCGCTGACATAACCAGCTTTGCTATAAGTCTGGTGCATCCTGGGAAATTGTTTGCAAAGATTCGAGGAATTTATTGGTCTTTTGTATCCCCTAAGGCTTTTAGAAGACTCTAGTACCAAAATAGGAAGATTTATTTTAATCCTGAACCGATTTGAGAAATTCTTCCACTATTGTGAAGCTACAATAATTCCGGGTGATATAAGCAATATTGCATCCGGGTACACGAAGTAGTTTCCTCGGGAGTCGGGAGGTGAGTGAAAACGCAAGAAACAGCTAGTAGCCATAATTAAAAATAAGTTTGTGTTATGTAACAAGTTTCAAACTACATCAACTACATATTACCTGAAAAATATCATAAAAGAGGTACCTTATCTACTGAGCTGAAACGGTACAATTCAGCTTTGAAAGTTGCAATATTCCTGAAAGATGAAACGAAACATCGCCAGCCAAGCAAATCCAGACTCTATTTTACAAATATTGCGAACGTAATTCTGTCTAGCTCAGGTAATCAAATGCTTTGCAATATATTTGAAAATTCACGTTTGTATGTGAAATTCAAATATGTATATTGGTCCTTTATGGCTGAAAGGACCAATTTCGGAGAATTTATAAGTCCTTTATGCTTATTTAAGCTATTAGGGATTAATGAAACAATAGAAAATGTGGGCTCTGTAAGCAGTTTTGAGAACGGTCTTGAATACATAATTACATGGAATTTATAAATTAGTATTTTGTGAATAATGGGTTCTGATTAATAAACTAATCAAAAATCCTAAATGACAAGCAGGATAATGCTTCGAATTATCCTTTACCAATCAAATGCACATTTGCCAAAAACTACCAACATCATTTTTAGAGGTCCAATAGCTGATTATACTTGCACAAATACTTATTGACACTACTGTGCGAGGTCGGATTTGGAAGTCGGACAAGGCCAATAGAAATTTGTTTGAAATTCTCATGAATGGCCAAGAATGTCAATGGCCCTCCGACATTATCCCCATTTACGGTGTTGAAAACAAAGCTGAGTTTCGTTTTTCGGCCGTGTGACTGACTTATTTAACAGTAATTGGGATAATAGGATTTAGGGGGTCATTGTGTCGTTCGTGTTTTGTCTTTTTTTACATCGTCTTTTGTTTCTTGTGTGCGGCCATCTGTTCTATGAACGGAATCATGTTCAGCGAATAATATGACTGTTACGTTAACATCTAAGACATCATTGGCGTCTTTAGATATTGAGGCTGTTCCGTAACTAATAAAAATAGTCTCCGGATGATCTCGCAATTTCCCTTCCATTACGGAAAAGATTTCGTCAATATTTTAACACGCTGTAATCCAAATTTTATATTAGTTTCGTAAACTGGGTGCGGTTGATGATACATTCAATTACAATCTCGTCATTATTGATCGAATTGCGTTGTTCGACAAGAACACCTCAACTGCGTATTACGCTCAAGAAGGTCTCATGAATAACAACATAATAAACAAGAATTGACATAACACAACATCACACGATGACTAGGACACTCAAACCTCTCGAGACGTTTGTACATAATACAACCTCAAGGAAATAAAGTGTTATAATGCAAGAGGAATTATTCACGACGGCGAACACTGACATCATACACAATACGATTACTGTGTCATGGGCAGAAATTACCTAAGTGTTCGAACAGAACTCGTTACTAGATAGCAAAGTGCAACGGTGCATTTGCGCCCTCATTTTCCAACTAAGCGACACGGTGTCACTTCTGCGGAATAAGTTAGGCTCGTGACGTGATTATGTCATGTGTTATTAAGTGGGGCCAAATTACCGTTGATTGTCGTGAGAAGCATGTACAATAGTTTTTGTGGAATTTGATGCCGTCTAGTATTGTGTAGATGCGGTAGCGAATTGTAAAGAAGATGCATAGAAAATCTTTGCCGTGCTCTAAAGTTACAATAGGAATTCTGTGTCTATGATTCTATTTTACGTGTCGTGCGAAACGCTCGTGTGTGTTATTTAATACTTTGCAATATAAACGCAATATGCGAAAGCGCTGTGACACGATATTTTTAATACAAACACATTGATTCGGCATCGTTGCATCTTTCTTATGCTGTCATTTATGTAATAGGAGATTCTGGTTTATATGTTTGTCTTGTGACGGGCCCTATACAAACTAATTCCAGAAAGTTGCTGTCATCCGCTCCCTTTGTTCCTTTGTTATCTTATCTAAAGCCGAACTCGGGAGCTTTATGGATCTACTTCGGGTCATTATCTCGGCGAAAGGGGTGATGGATTGCGGAAGGAAACACGTAGACGAGTTATTGACGGACACTAACCGATTAGTGGGCACGGCTGCGGATATCCAGCGCAGCGCGTGTCAGATTTTGATACATTTCCATGTGAGTACGCCCACCGTTGTTATTGCGACGGATACAGAGTGTGCACATAATGCCTAGCGACAGCGTGCAGATGTGCGCACTTTCACCTCCGCCCTGTTCAAATGTATCGCGTGTGAGCACGACCCGCATAGTGTCGTAATGTCCCTCCGGGGATAGCGGCCGCCGGTAATTTATTTATTACGCAGTTAACGGACTTGATGCATTGTGCTTATTAAGTCGCTCGGCCGGGAACTCGGCTCTTTTTGTAAGGGTTTTGAATAGACATTTGGAGACAGTTTCTACGCTCGATCCGGCCTACATTATTGAGGTTTCAGAAGCACGTAGCGACATGGCACGTGCCCGCTACGCTTTCGCTACCCGTGTCAGAACTAAGCCAATAATGTTTAAATAAATTATGCGTATAGAAGATATAAAGCTGTCATACGATATAACGCCAAGGAGGCGGGGAGGCGTCGCCGGTCGTCGCCCGGCATCGATCGCGCTGTTTGTAAACATTGCAGCTCGAGCGATCGCGAGACATACGTTGGGGTGTGAAGTGAGGGACTCACCTGTACTATCTGCACGTTGTCCTTGTCGAGCAGGAACTCCATGGACTTGTGCGGGCGCGGAGTGCGCTGGTCCGGCGGCGCCAGGGCCAGCAGCGAGCGCGCGTGCAGCACGGTGCGCTGCGTGTCCACGTCGGTCTCCAGCACGCCGGCCGGCGGCGCGGGCGGCGGGCGCGGCCGCGGCGGCTTGTGCGCCACGCCGCCCGCCACCGGGGGTGCCGCCGCCCGCGACACACCCTCCTCCTTCAGCGGGATACGCACATACTGCGGCCCGGCGGCCGCCCCGCGCGGTCCCTGCCCCGCATCTGCCGCTGTCGCCGGACCGTTCGTAGAGGGTCGTATGTTCGCGCCTGCGCCCCTTGTTTTTTTCTCTTTGCGCCCCGAGAATCGGAAGTTTGCGAATCGTGAGAGGAAGCCGGCGATGCGGCTGCGCGGCGCACGCGCGCCCGCTTCCGTCATGGCGGCAGCGCGCTCTGCGGCCGGCGCGCGCGGCTCCTCGCCTCCCCCCTCCACCACTACCACTTCGGCGTCGTCCGCGTCGTCGCTCGCGGTCGTTTCGCTCTCTGTGGTGCTCGTACTTGTCTCTCGCCAGCTGACTTCTGCCACGACCGGCGAGAACGTCACTCCCTTCGAGCCGGCAGACACGGAGCGCACCGGTGGCGCCGCGTCTGGAGGGGGCGGCGCTACTAGTTGTAGTGAGGCGCGAAGTTCCTCCGGGGTTTCGCGATGTGGGGTAGCACGCGCTCGCAATTCTGGTGTTGATCTCACTCTAGCGTCGCACGTTGATCTTAGTGGAGTAGATGTGAACACTGGTTCCCGAATAGGATCGGGGGAGGGCGTCCGCGGCGGGGAGGGGGAGGGGGAGTGGGCATCCATGCGGCGGCGCAGCTCGTCGAGCACGTCGTCCCAGGCGCCCCACGAGTCGTGTAGTCGTCTCGCTGTCATAACTGATAGTTCTCGGTCGTAGTTTTCGCTTTCAGCGAGCGCCCGCCGCGCCGTCTCGTCCAGACGACGCGCCGTCGCTTCCATTTCTCTGGCGAAAGCTCGTTCCGACTCGGTGGTAGAATCACTGCTGGCACTAGGTTCCCGCGCGGGGGATTCGGTAGGTTGTCGCACGACCACCTCCACCGGGGGTGGTGGTGGCGGTACATTTCTAGGCGTTCGCGGGGGAGGCGGCGGGGGCGGCAAGCGCGGGCGCCGCGGGCCGCCCCGGTAGTCGAGCGCGGTGAGGTCGGCCACGCTGACGGTGAGGCTGTCGGACACCTCGAAGGTCTGTCGGAAGCGCGCGCGGTGCGCGGCGTGGCGGCGCGGCTCGGCGCACACGTCGAGCTCGGCGGGGAGCGACAGCGAGCGCGCGGCGCGGGCCGGCCGGCGCTCCGCACTGGGCGACGCGACAAGGCACGGCGCGCTGCCGGCCGCCGCGCGGTGCGCTATTTCGGGAGGCCGGCACGCTGCCGGCGGGGGCGGCCGCCGCGACCGCTCGCTGTAGCCGCTGTCTTCGCTGAGGTTTTCGGCTGACAGGTGGGTCCGTGTAGCCGGCACGCGGGTCGGCGGTGGGGAAGGTGGCGGCGACTCCAGCGAGTCCGGCGAGAGGCTGGGCGAGGCGGGCGCGGCGCAGGACCGCTCCAGCGACTCGAACTGCGCGAGGCTGGAGGAGCGCGAGAGGGAGCCCGAGCTGGCGGGCGAGGTGGCGCGCTCGCGCCGCCTCCGCTTCGCCGGGCACGCCCACTCGCGCTCTGACTCGCTGTCGCACTCCGACCCTGGTGACAGGAGACTCAGTCAGGATCTGAACACGTTGCACCAAAATTTTCCCGAATCGCGGCACGTCGCCACGTCCAGACGCTAGACGGCGACAATGACAATGACAGCGAAATTCAAATTACTATTCTTTTTACTAGTTGGACATAGTCCAAGAGATATGTAGGATAACATTCTATGTACTTGCCAAAGCCGGTCTAGACACAATGAAGGACTACACTATATTATGTTTTGCAATGAATGAAATGCAGCACAGTGTGGAGTTACCTTAATGTTAATTTATTTATGATACTGCCATCTGCCTTCTAACGCAAGCAACTGTTGCAATGTTCAGCAATTGGACGAGTTTGTAGCGCTGTTAAATTGTTCATACTATTGCCCGCTAGATGGCGCAAAATGCAGTAGAAAGTAATAAGGTTCAATCAATATCTCGATACGATTAGATACAAGTGACAAATATGGATTAATACCTTGTGTACCCCGCACATGGATAACGGAGTCTGCATCTGAATCTGAGAGCCATGTCGCAGCAGAAGAACGTTCGGAGCGCAAGTCATCGCTCGTTTCCTCGACTATCGTTTCGAGGTATAAAGCGTGAGTGCTGCCATTGTCACCTGTAGAAACAAACAAAAATATGAATTAAACCATTAACAAATAAACTATCAGTGTAATAGCACAAAATTAGTTAATCAAATTTGTCATTACAGCTACTCGACACTAGATGGCGCTGTACGTAACAGAGCCAATCTCATTTGAAAATGTGATTATGCGATATGCATAAGTAGGTCCCAATTACCTTTTATTGAAATGGCACAATTGTAATTCTATTTACGTCATATTGTATTCCTGATTACAAATGTAACAAACAAATACTTATATAGGTAGAAATAACATTAGTGTAATGTACAGTTGATATAAAAATATATAAGTAGAGGATTTTCATGCTCCAATTCGATTCTGTTATAGTAAAATTGAAATAAGGTATGTTGGATGAAAATCTTATCGGTGAATATAATAATACATATGCGTTGTTTTTAAATAAGGTACTTATTTTTAAGGTTTGATTTTTCATTCATTTTCCAATATTTATTAGGTTAATTCCTGCTGTAGCCACAATAGCTTGTTTCTTTGATAACCTTACATCTCTACTATTTATCAGAGTTTTGATGGCCTACGTCCTTTTGCAAAGCATAGACGTGGCTAAGTTTTCTGGTTGCTTTTTTATTATTTTAGCATATTTTTTTAAAATCTCATCCGTTTATACAAATGCGGACTGCGAAGTATATTTGACAAGATTAACGCACTTACCTAAAGAAACTAGTTAACTATACATTTTGGTATTCCCGTTTGCATGCTTGTCAGAATTGTTGTTAGTGTTTAGTAACGGCTGACTAAACAATACAAGTACATATTTAAATTATTCATAGTCTTCCAATCACACTCAGTAACTGAATTTGTGGTCAATTTATTTACATCTTTTTGAATAATTATTTTCTTTTGTAACTGGCTTCCATGACACCTACAGATGTATGTAGAGGCTCCGGTATATAACACTACATTGTCAACTAATATTATAAATAGAAAACTTTTGATAGTCACTTTTGTTTGATACACACTCCAAAACTACAAAACCGATTTGAAAAATTCTTTCACTGTTGGAAAGCTACACTTTTCCCGAGTAACATAGGCTATATATTATCCGGGTAGTTCCCAAATGTCGCGGAGGAAGCCGCGGGAAAACAGCTAGTGTATAATATTAATACTTAGTATAAACTTAAGTGTCATGTGTAACAATGAAACTTTCTCTAGTTGCCTCATTTGAGTGATGTAACTATTTTGATACAAACAGTTACTGTTACTTAGTCATCATATCATAGGTACATAACAGCATGTAAACATGATATTATGGTAGTGTTTTAGACATTAAGTATACCCAATATAAGTGACTAACTAAAATGTCTAAAGCTTCTCAAATAATTTTATCGTTCCTGAGTTGGCTAGCAGTGACTTCATGCTAGTGAAAATGTGGAAGTTATTTGACAAGATCTGTGCATTATTGTCTCAGTTTGTAAATTTAGAAAATCTTGGAAATCTCCTGCAAAAAATGTATAGGTGATGATATACTTATCACAGAAATCACAGAAAAAGTTAATAGGAAAACCATTATATACAGAGTCGTGGTGGCCTATTGGATAAAGAACCAAATTCTCATGTATGAGTGTTTGGGTTCGATTCCAGGTCATGCAAGTACCAATGCAACTTTTCTAAGTTTGTATGTACTTTCTAAGGATATCTTAGACATCAATGGCTGATAAAAACGTAAAGGAAAACATCTTGAGGAAACCTGGACTATAAAGTCCGAAATCACCAACCCGCATTGAGCAAGCGTGATTAATGCTCAATCCTTCTCCGTGTGAGAAGAGGCCTGTGCCCTGCAGTGGGACTATAAAAAAGGCTGTAACGATTATACCTATACTGAAAAGCTTATCAACCACCTTTATAACATTGAAGACTGCTAATAAAGAATTGAGTAGGTATTGAGCATACAGACACTGTAGATTTTTCTTGCCATGTATATTTTTAGCCAAGCCAATTATATTATATGCAAACAAACTTAACCATCTTCAAAGAGTGTAAATCTGTACCATTGTATTTCACGAGGTCATAGTTGCCAACTTAGTACATTCATTTGTTTAGACTTGGCGCCCTGAGGCTAAGAGCTTTACAAGGAATTAGGTAAAGCTTCCGTCTATCAAAATGTGTTGTGGTTTTGACAGATACAAGGATTATTTTTATATTTGAATGCGTCTTCCAATTAACCTTTATAAATATGTTTACTTGTGATTTTATGAAGTTGAAGAGTTTGTTGGTTTGCTTGAACGCGCTAATCTCAATAACTACTGGTCCGATTTGAGTTCCCAAGTGGTGCGGGTGAAACTGCTGCCAAAAGATAGTTAACTAGCTGGTGTCCGCGACTTCGTCTGCGCAGGTTTAGTATTTCGAACAATATGTTTACAAATTGTAGCCTATGTGTTATTCTGATGTATAAGCTATATTATTGTAAAGTTTCATTAAAATCCATTCAGTAGTTTTTGCGTGAAAGAGTAACAAACACAAACATCCATACATCCATACATACAAACTTTCGCGTTTATAATATTAGTAGGATTACATATAGGACATTCTTATATTCATTTATTTTACAATTAATATGGTTTTAAACAGTAATTAAAACACAACATTTAAACGTATAAAAATACTTAGTTAGCACTGAAAAGAGAAATCTCCGGATGATGCGTGCCGTGTCTAGTATCTATTAGTTTATTCGGCTGTCAAAAGTATAATTTCAGCTCAATTTTTTTTTCAGTAAAGTGATTAAGAATTACCAAAAAGGTTAAAAAATAAAAGAAATCGGGGAAGCCGTCTAGACAATAGTCTAGAATCTAGATAATCTAGCAAATCGGTTCTTTGTAAAAAAAAAACAATTGAAACAGTTAACAGCGTTCTTTAATTGAAACGTTTAGCGGTGATTAGCTGTTTTATTTGAAGCGAAATTTTTAGTTTTTACAAAGTATTAGCCGTTTTCCTGTGGGAACTACTGCTCGTACCGGGATAAGAATGTAGCTTTCTAAGAGTTTAAGATTTGTTTAAATCGGTTTTGTAGTTTTTTAGAACAAATATAACAGATACTTAGAATATAAGTTAGAACTTAGAATATAAGTTACGTTTCAGGAGAACAATTATAATTTTTAAATAACATGGGCTAAACCAAAAATAATTCTTCTAAGTAGGTACCTACAATTCTTCTCTAAAGTTTCAAATTGTTTTAAATAATTTCAAAACAAATAAAGCTTGATAGTAATTTTGTCTTTGACTTTGAAAAACAAAGATAGCAGTTACATGTAAAAATATCCTTGTAATTACATGTTATACTTAAAAAAAATGTTATCATTTTGACCATATACGAACTTTACAATACCTAGAACATTATCTTTTAAGGTCAAGAACTCAAAAAGAAATAATAATTATAATTGTGTAATAGAAGTTGAATAACTATATTTACATAATTTGTAAACTGATAAGTAGGTATGTACATATGTACAATGTTTATCTATAAAATTATTTTCGGAAATAGGTACTTATGGGTCATTTAAATCTGCATTGAAAAAGAGCAAAACTGGAAATTGTTGTCAAAAATTGACGTTAAACTCCTTTTTACCGTGCCATTGTGACGAAATATTTTTAAGCATTTTTATTTATTTTTACTTAGCATTAAAACCTTTTTTAGTCTTAACGAAGGGCCTAGTAATTTTATTGCTCTCCGATTGACCCTTATTTAATTTCCTTTCAACCCTTTATAATATTTATTTATTTGTACAAATCAGCTTGAGCACATGTCATGCCGAGGTCAATGGCCGGCAGGTGGCGCTCAGCTGACGCGGTCTCACTGACGGAACTGCGCATGCGTGGTCACACACTATAGTGAGTACCTACTATAGTTGTTGTTTTGAGGAGTATTTCAAACTAAGAAGGGGTTTGTGTATTATTTATTATGTGGTAAGTTATCTATTTAAGTTTGTTACTTGTTACCAAAGACTATAATGTGGTTAAGTATTTACTTTATGGTTATTTCAGTAAAGCTAATATTTTACAGAAGTTTTGGCACAAATAAACATCGTGTATACAAAATAGCTTACTTTAATTTGAGTATTTGACCTTTCAAAAAAGTGTTGTCACCTATTTTGAATACCACACATGAAAATTCTGCAAAAGCAACAAAAATTTTTTTTTTCCATCATAATCCAGGCAATAGGCATCCATTTATTCTCATCGACTGTATAGGAAAATTATATTTAAAGTATACACCCTTTTTACCTACACTGTATCATACCATACCTAACTTCACTCCCACAAAACCGACCTACAAGTTCCCACAACACTACAAAACAAAAGCTTAGTTCACACAGTGTAGGTCAAACGTGTACGACCGCACCTGACGGACACATGTTATAACGGTCGACCCTAGGGCTCCGATTCTAAACACGTTGTCCGAGAATCCGTATTACTGTACCCCGTGAATTGATAGACGTAATCGGCCCGTGAGTTCATAGCTTTATTTGTGCTGATTTCGAATAGCCTTTGAGTTCTAAATACAAAATGGCTGCGGCTGCTTTTGTATTTAGAATATTGATTTCAAATTTGAATTTGGAACTTGGTCATAAGAACGATGTTATTTGTTTTTTTTTTTTTGTCAAGTCTGTCAGTTCCAAATTACAATGCATTTAGAGCAAAGAGTGTCTATAGAGTTTCTTGCCGGCTCTTCTCCGTGAGACCATCTTTTTGGAACCGTGCAAATAGTGTGACGTTTCATAATAATATGTGCCTGCAAAGGCCTATGTGAAATAAAAAGATTTTGATTTTAAGTCTGAAAAACTACAACTAAAAAGACTTGCAATAACCTTAAAACTTTTTGATTATTATTTTCAATTTCTCTAAGTATTTTATGAGAACACCTGAAAAGTGTACAAACAAATTGGTGCAAATTAAAAATAACTAAACAAGCTGTCTAGTTTGAAACTGTTTCAATCAACCCATTTATATACGGATTAAATAATAATTTAAGATTAATAAACATTTACTGCAGATACCAAACAAGAGTGGAACGGATAAGGCCTAGTTACAACTATTAAACCGTAAATATCGTAAAACCGGTTTTCAATCATGTACGGTTTTTATTTGTACGGGCTAAGTCGTAGTGATATTTAGGAAACGTGATCGACAGAAAATTAAAAGAATTTCAGTATATAATCTAATAAAATATATAATCCAACTATAAAAAGATACCTCACTTCACAATACATTATACTACTGAACTAATGAACAGACTTTCATGCAGTTTTCACTAATAGTTAGTGAGATTCATGATTAAGGTTTTAATATAACATAAGTTCATTTCATACCCGTTCAAAGCCAGGGCGGATTGCTATAGTATAAAAGATCTTATCAAGGCTAGACAGTTGTGTCAACAAATCGCACGTATTACGGTAATCCTACGATTAGTAAACGGATATTATTGTTTGTTTATAAATAGATATGTACGTGATAATCGCTTGTCTAGTCGTGTTGTCAATATCATAGACCGTTTCGAATATTATCTATTTGTTTTTAAGGGGACATTGATAGGCTAATCACTGATAAAGGTGCTTGTTTTTAACGACGTCAAAAATCATCATTTGATCCCGCTGCGCTGTGGGTTAGCAGCGGTGAGGGAGTGTCAGACTCTTACTGGACTAAAAACCGTCGTGTTTCGTCGTCCTTAGGCCTTTTATGTAACAGGGCCGCGATAACTCTTTCGAACAATCCCGCAGCCACTGATAAAGGTGCTTCGAAAATGCCTTTAGTTGTTCAGGGGTATTATTTAAATTGATGTATTTGCTACTGATCTATACAACCTTTTACGATTGCCCATTCTATCTCCTTCTAACAAATTATTTAGCAGGAAACAACGAAAAATAGTTCTGCTTCAGTTTATACTGAAAGTTTTGACTCTAGTTCTATGTTGATAGGGTCCAAAAGAGAAGCTTAGAAGTGCAAAAAACAAAAAATTTAAGGGTAAAGTAGTAATTACAAAGGCGGATATCAAAATAATAATTATCTTTCAGGCGCCAATCATCCAATCACGTGTTTTTATCAATAAATCCGTTGTTGGTTTATTATAAATATACTTTCTCCGTATTAATCATATTTGCATAAAGATATAAAAGATTGGGTTACGATATATCATCGGCTTAGATGACGTCAATACTGATTTCTTTATCTAGATTTAAATATGATTAGCTTTATCATGTCAATCATGTTGTTATCCGACTGCAGCAAAATACCCTTTTATGCATTTGTCAACGAATTATTCAGTATTCCTAAATAGACTTGGGTATAGCCATGGTATAGATTACCTATGCACCAGATTAACATAAATAAGTAGGTATAGGCTACTTTTATTAGGCTAGTTAGGTTATAGTCCGGGAAGAGGTTCCATGGTGCAACTAGGATTAATAGGTAGTGAAGAAAGGAGTAGTTAAGTTTCCAGTCAAAAACACGTCGAAAAAAATTATGTATCGAGGCAAATAATGGTCAAATGTAGATCCAAAAGGGTACTTTATGTACTTATATTTTAATACATGAATTATAAGGTTATGAAGAATTATTATCAAAATGCACTTCTACTCTATCTTCACAATGCACAATGATATGATATGGAACAGGTTTCGATGCGCTTCGACGGCACCTTCGTCCAATGATTAGTTCACAGCTCAAACAGGATGTGTGACGATCACTGAACACCCCACAATACATTAAGTATATTCACTACCAAGCTGTATGTTGGACAAACAACGTTGGCCAGTGTTGGATCCAAAAGTCATGCGGCTTGACGTTACTGAATCAGACTTTATTATTCGTGCCTCTGCAGGGCACAGGCACTCTTCTCATACAGAGAAGGAACGAGCTGTAATTATCAGGCTTGCTTAAGGCGGATTTATGTTTTCATTCAGCCTACTAGTTTAGCTTTGCTCACGATTTTCCTTTGCTAAAAGTCAATGCGCTCTGAAAGTGGTGCAATTCGCTCTCCAACACACATGTGCGATGTGAGTATGGGCAAGTCTTCCCTATCTTGGGGAAAAGCTGGCCTTTCTAAAGCAGTGGACGTTATTTAGGCCATGACAACGTAAGTCAATGGCGTCCCCCTTTATAAGAACTAAGAACTTCTACGCCAGCTATGTACAACTTGTTTCCATTAAAATCCCGCCAAAGTTGTTCCATATTATACCAAGTTCAATGTTTGTCCCAACAAAAGCCAACTTTTATGACTGGCTTGCAGTACCACAATGTTTGGCCAGATGTTTGTAAACTCAGTAGGTATGAGCATAATATGGTAAACGTCACGGTTCGTGATTTCCGAAGGGAATCTGCAATGGAGCCGTGTTGAAAGTAAAAAGGTTATAACTACATGTTCATTTGTAAACTGATACGCTTTTCTGAGCTAAGAGTATGTTCAATCATGAGTAAAGTTTACATGCATTTTGTAATGGTTAGAAGATTATTATGCAAATCTCAGTTCCCAATTTGGTATGTTAGAGTCGGCTTCCAATCTAATCAGATGCAGCTAAGTGCCAGTCTCTTTAATTTAGCGTCTACCTTTCTAACGTCTTCACCCGATACCCCTTGGCAAGACTGGTGGTTGGCCATTCTGGCTTTTGATTGGCAAAGATGGATCAAAGAACAGCTGGGACTTACGATGTATCGTGTCTCTGTCTCCCATTAGAAAATGCTAGTTATATTCTTGAATATACCTTGAATAATTGCTCAAAAGCCGTCGTAATTAGGGTCAGAAGGAATGTAATCCGTGTCGCTGGCTGCCACTAATTACTTCAATGAGCAGCTTCACGTGTGACGGATTACGTTAACGATAAATACCGCGGTTTTATAGACTTGAATTATATTAGTCCAGTATTAGTGTGGAGAAATCATCGGTTATAACTTATAATTATCGAATGAAATATGGATGGACAGCTAAGTGTTATTTACCTAAATTCGTGTGCTTGGTACTATGAGCGCTAGTACCTGAACTAATATGTAACCAGACGTAGGACAATCCGTTATGCCTAACCAAGAATTTCAAAAAAATATGGTAAACCTGTGAGGCACAAAGGATTTTTGCGCAGCTCAAAGAATCTTTGGAATAGGGCAACGACTTACATGTACAGAAATACATGAGTAGGTAAACTTTTTGGTACTTCAACAGCGAATATCGAGATTAAAAAACCAAAGCAAAAATATATTTTTTAAGAGATACTGGTAATCTAGGATAAAAAAAATACTCAGCTATGTAAACATTAGTGTCCACTATCCAAACACAAATAATTGTTGGCATACATTACATGAAGTATTTCAATAACGTAGCGTTAAATTAACTATTTTCACATCAGAACCACTTTACTCGTTTATTTGCTGTGAAATTATGTCTGACATCGTAATCTATTTTTCGTTAGTGTGAGCTTACTGTACTCTACAGTACTTTATATGCGGATATGAAAACTATTTATTTTGGAAACTACTTATATTTATGCCTGTCTATTTATATTTCAAGCCTGTGACATTAGACCGTTTTATTAAATTACCTACGTACTATCACAGTTTCCACAAAGGTTTGTCCTGTGGGAGCTACTCCACGAACCAGGATAAAAAGTAGCCTTCCTCATTAAAAGGGCATTCTTTCTATTTGGTTCAGTAGTCCGATAATAGCGCGTTCAAACAAACTCTTCAGCTTTATAGCCTTTCTCAGTAAGATCTAAAAACCACATGCAAATCTGATTACATAAACAAACAACAACATAATCTATGCAGATCCCACACGGAAGCATTACAAGTTATTTATTACTATTACAACATAATGTTCAATGGCTGAATAACGCGTGGATATGGATCAGTCGGATGTCCGCGTATTACGTTCCTGCATAGCTGATCGATCCAAACTGTGAAGATAATACGTAATACTTCCACCTTTGAGGTAGATAGCAAACCCCAGTGTGGGCCTACCAGGGCCAAAGCCTACCTGCCTGCGGGATGGTTCGAAAGAGTTACCGCGACCCTGGTACATAAAGGGTTTCAGAAGGAACATGATGGGTTAAAAAATATAGATAGTTATGGGTGTATAGATACCACAGAGGAAGGAAAGATGAGCATAGAAGCCGTAAGGCAGGTAGGTCAGGCGTCTTCTTGGGACATTTATTGGGACAAATAAATAAGAAGATACGAGTGAATCTCGAAGAATTTACAGAAAATGGGGACTATGCTTGCGGAACTATATGATAGAATGTTCCTCGCTCTCTGAACATCACCACACCTTGGCACGCTACTTTTTTTAGGAGATTTGCAGTAATGCCATCTCCGCTCATCATTTTGTTTTCCATGGTAGATACTTAGTTTATACACAAAGTATTTACTGAATTGTATAGGAAAAGTTTGAGAGAGACAATGATACATTTTCCATTGGAAGTCGCGCTTACTAAGTACGCGTTGTCCTCAATAAACTTTACTAATCTAAAGTTAGCCTCGCTCCATGGCAGTAGGTCACTTGCAAAGTATACTATGTCATTTGTAACTAACTTCAGACTAGCAAAGCTAGTCAACTGTAGGTACTACCCAGGTAGGAAAGTTTTCGAACGTACATGGAAAGTACAGAAAAACAGATTAGTTTGGGTCAGTAAGTTATGGACACACTCAGAGACATTTAATGGTTACTAAAGCCGATCCTTAGCGCAGAATTTTTATGAGAATCTGTCATTAAGGAGTGACTTAAGTAATCATTAAATGGGCGGGGGTAAGCCCCGCACTCAGAGACATTTAGAGTTTTACCAATCGAAAGCAATAGTCAATTTCGTCATACATACTTTAAAATTCCCATCTTAAAATGTTATAAATAAGACCAGCGTTGAATTATTGTTTTAAGTTTGTGTTTACAAAGCCGTTCAAAATTCCTTTTAGCATTTAATAAAGAGGAAGTCAAAACATGGTTGTGGTTACTTTATTATAATAACTGTGCCTACGAGGAAACGGCTGAGAAAATTGGCACGACACCAAGGATTATTATAGCTATATACTTCCTAAGCAGGAATAGATAAGTGTAAGAGCTTTATAAAACCACTTTTGGCATTATAATCAAAATTTTAAACGCACAGAGGACCAATTAAGTGGTGGCCCAAGTTTTTTAATTATGTATAGAAATGTCCCTACTGTTAAGCTATGGCCGAAGGACAACGATACTTTTTGAATATTTATCATCAAAATTAAATCATAAAGATTTTAACCATCTTTTTTATGTAATTATTTAGTTAATTACACCTAAAGCTTCTGTTGAAGCTGTGCAAAATAATCAAATGTCTAAATTAGAAGACATGTGAAAATTCCAACTGATAAGATCTGTTGTATTACAAAAACAATGTTTAAGATCTTTTACATTATTACTTTTCTACATAACAGATGTAAAACGACCATAGACACGGACCTACCAATTAAATTGTCTAAAAAAGTTTCGTAATTAGATGCCATAGACAACAACTATCTCAAACAAAATGGCTGCTCACATCAACACGTTATTTAAAACTCCACGGTGTGTAAAAAGTGTATCCGAAACATAAGAAATTAAATGGTGATGGGCGCGAAAGTTATGGCGGGTTCCGTAGATAGATTTTAATTATAGCCCGCTAGAATTGTTTTTGGGCTGCACTGTCATAAAGTATTAAGTTTTATAACATGTTAGTTATTTTGGTTTCATGAGAGATCAAAGCGGAACAAAAGATTTTGATGTGCGTTGGAAATATGTATTTTCAAACAAAAAAGAGAGAGACCCATTTATTGTAAGGGCGTAGCTTGATAAAAAAAGAAAAAGGTAATTCCATGGGCATTGCATTTTCAGAAAAATGCTCCGATAATCTCGAGATCTCGCCCGATCACCACGCGGAAACAAAAGAAAAACAATCGTATGCCTTATAAACAGCCGATGGTCTCTTCAAAACTTCTCATGTAAGTAGTTTTTCATTGAAAAGTAGCTACATATATTTCTCTTTTATCGTATTCTAAACAAACTAAAGAACCCTAATTTTCTTACCCACTACGTTTGCCAAGAATACTATTACGAAATATCCCTTAACCTACATTATGGACGCGTTCATTTTATTAAAAAGTTTGTTGTGAGAGGTTTTATAGCTTCCTTGTTTGAAAGACGATGGAACGCACCTTTTGTTGCAAGAATTCCAAATTTAAAATTTTGAATGCAATTGTGGAATGTTTGTATTGTGAAGAATGCTGAATCATAGTTTTAATTTGAAAAATTTAGGAATAACGGTGAGTTTTAATTTATAATTTTGAAAATATGTCGTCTTAGTAAAAGCGGTTTTGTTAGTAAAATTAATTATAAGAACATAACTTAGGTATTTGAAAATTCGCTTGGTTTGTTATAAAATGGTATCACGCCTAATTTTATAGGTATAGTTTCTTAGTTCTCTATGCAAAAAAGACGTAATTTCCTTCTTTTAAGTTGAAACCAGATTATTAGGCTACTTCCGTCAATAGAACAATGTCCACGTAAATTTTCCGCGTAAAAAATAAAAACAAAAACTTTCATTAGTCATTCAAGCAGGTGTTGCATTTCATGACATAACCCTCCAACGCCGGCGGTTAAAACAATGAATGTTTACATAACACAGAACAAATCAATCACTATTGGATGGTGTTAAATTTGAAAATCGAAAGTGAACAATGTCCATAGATAATTGAGTTTTAGACAAGGAGGTCGTGTACCTACAGCTTTTTATTGACATTAGGTTCTGTGTAACCATAAATCATGTCTTTAGATTTACAATCGAGCTTTTATTTTTACAGTGAACTGGACTAATAAATTAGCATGAATAATAGCCATTCTTTGTGTTTAACTCGTTAAGAAATGCAAGATATGCTTTCATATAATTTGAGCGCGGCAAAATAAAACCAGTAGAAACCAAATATGCGGCGCACGTGCGCCACACAAAGAGCGTAAAAAATCCTTTCAAATCAAGACATAAAAATTCAGCACATGCTAGTACCTACTTTAGCATTGAATTGACGTGCGTTAACACAGAGTGATTGAATAAATTGATGGTTATCAAGCGTTCATTCTTTCGTTCACGAAATCAGTCTGTAGCCAAGTGAATGATATAATATCGTCTGAACAGTGCTTATTTTACCGGTCTGCGAGCAACCGCTATACGGTCACGGTTGGCGGCGGTCTTACGGTTTGCGGTAACCGCGTCAACCCCGACACAGCGCAAACGAGCGCAAAAGGTTATGGTTTTTTTCTCGAGCAACCAGCAGCGTTCGACGGGTTAATGAGCAAGCTAGAACAATTGTTTGTTATGAAGTTTATGATCATTAACTAAGCAAGCGACGAGGAAAGTAGGATATTTTTTCATTGTGAGAAAAAATGGTGTGTTGAATTTCATGATTGTGTAAAACTGGGAGGCGTTGTGTGGGCTCGACCGTGACTAGACCACCCACTTTACTTGAATGGTGTAAATCGTTTAGATTCTGACTTCGGACCACGTCTCCGCTTGCAAGCTCTACTGAATTGGGTCCAGGAAAAAATGATCTTTTTAATCCACATAATTTGACTTCTGTGTAGATATATGAATGGAGAAGGAGAGCCAGATCAAAGAAACTATGGATGGGTTGTCAGAAAGATGGCGGATCACAGAGAGAGAGAGAGAGAGAGGAATGGCACCGCGAAATGTAATACCAATAATAAACCCCTAAGAACAGATCAAGAAGAAGATATTTACACATCTGTCTACCAGAATTGGAGATTTACTAAAATATATTCAATTCATTTTATTTCCATACTATGTGGCAATAGGTATGGATGACATCTTAAATACATTCTTGCATCTCCCATCACGCGGATCGCATCCAGTCGAATTGTATTCACCTTGAATCGATCAGTAAGTCAATCGGGTGCGCAGGCGCAAGTTGTCCGTGAAATACGTCAGCCATTTTAATTGTAGCCGTTTCGTGACGCTAGTGGTTTTGATCTGAACCGATTCGGGCAATAAATCGTTGAACTATTTATGAAACTGTACCATTGTTGCTGTATACGATAAAATGAATGTGTAATACAATAAAGAGGAAACATTTTTCTGTTTGATATTTGTGCCGTAAAGGCTCCGAAAGTAAGAAACTGATTAGAAAAATTTTTGCTCTGTTGGAAGGACTCTTCCCGAATAGCATATAGATCCTGGTACGAGCAGTAGTTCCCAAGAAACCGCGGGAAAACGCCTAGTTACCTATCTAGAAGTAGGTACATCTCTTATTGATGAACTCTTTCAGTTTTCTCTTTTGATGTAATTGATAGCCAAAGATTAACAACAATTTGCAATAAACAATTTATTTAATAAACACTAATCGCTAAAAGAGAGATTGTTTCAAATTGAAAATGTCACGTAAATGCAATACAATATGATTGATGTTATTTTAATTTACAACTATTATGATTATTACCGAGCATTTTAACCAACGCAATTTTCATATTATGTACGAAATGTTTTATTGTTTCAAATTATTTCATTGAAAGATGTAATAACCGGTTATTGAAATAATTAACACGTAATTTGATAACTGGCTGTAAATTCTTGATTACTACTTTTTCTTTCGTCATATTTTAAAATTCGAGCGTAATAGGGTTAATATTACAAAAAATAAAAATATATGAAAATATATTGTGAAATAAAAATAAAATTGTGAATATTTCAGTTAAAAATGTTTTTTTGACTTGAAGCTTCATGCTGGCTTCTGTTTTATTGATTCTTTTCTTCTACTAAAAAAAAAGATTCTTACACTATTTGTCACTGTTGCAGAATTGAATTTGATAGTGTTAATTAAATCTCATGTAAAAAAAAAACATACTATTACATCTTTATTTACTGATTAATCAATCATCAAATAAATAGTTAATATAGAATTAAAAAAAAAACAGTATAAAGTATTGAGAAGCCCCTTGTTTTTTAATTAACATGTTTTTTATCCCAAACCAAAAGAGTTTATAATACCTAGAGTTTTATACCTCGGTAACCAGGTACATGCATTTACAAGTTCCAATTCCCATTAAGGCATAGTGATGTGCAACGTGTAACCCTAATCTGCAGTTACAACACTAGGAAATGCGGAGTTGCGTGCTCGATATGACCTCTCGATAACCTTACCAGTCTCGCAATATTTCAATAATAGTCTAATCATAAATGTTCTACGAAGCTTCGGTTACATCAAATAAGGAACTTTCGACTTCTAGGAATATTACTTAGGCATTTCGCCGAATAATAAAAATAAATCAATAAATAGGTATTATTGTAGTGAAATTGCATTTCAAATGTTGACTTATTATACCTATGTATTGCCAATATGATATTTTATTGCTTATATATAAGTATTAAAGGATTTTTTGCCGCCTTTTTAAACCATAGGTAGGTACGCCATATTTGTTTTCAACATGCTTCAACTTTTTCGCGCGCATTTCGCGTCATAGACAAAAAAAGTACAAATTCCTTCCATAGACAACAGTGATATAAAACCTAAACTCTTCAAAGCAATTAAAAACAACCAGTCAATAAATCAACTGTTAGCAGTTATATTAAATGAGAGTAATTAAGAAGCTGTGCTGTTGCAAGCTACGTTCTCATCAAGTTCCCATACACGGAGTATGGAAAAATGAGCGGAGATGCCATAATGCAGGTAGGTCAGATGCCTTCTTTTAGGTCAAATACGTAGAATGGGCATGACCAAAACGATCAGTTGCGAGTGAACCAACGAGGTATTCGGGTTCTTTAGGACATCTGTCAATGATTTTTGATATTACATAAATAGGGGCGGGTTCCAAAGAAGGCTACTTTCTTAGGAGATTATCCGTATGTCACCTTTTTTATGGGAAATCATCAAATAACTCCTCCCGCTGTGGGTTAGCAGCGTGAGGGAGTGTCAGACTCTTACTGACTAAAACACATCATGTTCCTTCCTAGGCCTTTTATGTACCAGGGCCGCGGTAACTTTTTCTAACAATCCCGCAGCCCTATGAGTATGGCACCTCCGCTATTAATTTTGTTCATCGAGTTCCCATACGATTCGCCATGCCACTTCAGTTTAATGACGACCGGGTGTTAACGAGCTTCTTTAACCACTATTTCTTAGTAATAAATTATCTATGTGATGTTCAGTAGAGTTGTTACTTGAAAGTGTAGTTTGTACGTGTGTGGAACAAAATTGGAATTATGGTATTAATTACATACAAGTTTAAAACAGTCAATGAAGTCTTATTAGTATTATTTGCAAACTAGATGGAATTCAAGGTCTATAAGAGTTTCCCATTTCCGATTCGCTACTCATCAGAAAGCGCCTAAGACCACCTTTCATCAACAAGACAATATTATGACTATAACCTCCTTCCTCAAATCGAGAAAACATTTCAAAATGTGCAATTTCATCGATTACAAAAACATTTATCGATCAATCAACGTCATATCGATATACGTCGAAATTCTCCTGCATAAGCAATAATATTACAAAGGAAAATTTCGTAATTAGCCACCATTGACTGCACGATCATATTTCGTTAACAAATTGACGAACAAAGGCGTGTTTCTGTTCACATCCGCGTTTGTGGACCACTCAGGAAGTTTGTTCTCGCTACCAATAATATCAATCATAATCTGACAAAGTTGCGCTTGCGTTTCGTTCACAGACGTCTTTGTAGTTGTTGTAGTTATTTTATTGAATCTAATAACTGATTTCATAAAACGTTTTGACCATGAAATTAAATTAATCTTCTTGATTTACTAACAATTGACTCAATATGTCACCATGGTCCATCGCTGACAGACTAATAATTTCAATAAAAAGTTGAATTGTAGTTTTTGTCGGAGCAATCGATATCATTTATCACTCCACTGCAATTAAAGTACATGGAACTCTCTAACAGCCATGACAAAAAAGGCGGTACGATTTGAAAATCGAACGCTAGCCGCAACCAATCAAGGATGACGGTTGCAGCTGCGTTCAGGAATTCGTTGAGAAATCGCCGCGCTTTGAATAATTTATCATTAGAACGTCAACGCGTCTAACGCTCAGTCAACGGGTTCAATGAGCATTTGTTATGAGTTTATGACTATTGCTTATGAATATTAAGTTGTAACCATCTAAGAACCAGTCATTGGACTCACTGGCAACTTTTCAAGCTTCCTTTGAAATTAGATGTCAATTTTATTCATAGACTTCAAGATTGCAGTGTTGGACGTGGTCGATGACATAAACAATATCCATAAGGATCATCAAGTTTCTTTGGTATAAGTTTTTGTCGTTACGGAACATCGCGCGAGTTAGCGACTCGAAACCAAGTATGAGCGTTCCGTCAGGAGGTCCGCAAGAAGTATGGGCCACAAGCGTATACTTGTGCTCTGAATATAGTTGCATACCGCCATCGTGTGTTGCGATAACCAGCATTGTCTTGGACATAGGGCATTACAAAAAAGTTTGCATATTTCTGAACCTTCTTTCATCAAAATACAAGACCGAGTCAAATCCTTATAAAAGTTCTTAGTTTAATTTTTATTCTGTTTAAGATAAGACCCGAATTTGGCAACAAGTCGTGGTCTTGAAAACAATGTTCTTATTAGTGGTGCGTCACCAAATTTGGCTGGATGACCTTAATGGGATAATCTTGCAGCCGGTTCCTCGACACGAAATTTTGAACTGCATCGCATACACAGGTATAAATTTTTGAAGTCACAATTTAAAACAGGTCTCAGGTCTGATTCTGAGTTTTAGTCAGATGATCCTTTTAGGCTATAAGCATGTATTATTCCGAAGATAGTTGTGTCACTTGAAGCAAAATACTATTGAAGTATGCTTTTGAATTTATTGTGATTGACTACTACATAGTAAGTATTCTTTCTTTAGGTATCTTTGGGACCTTCCTTGTATTATCGATAATTGTTAGGTAGCCATTGTTATATGTGATCGTAAATTTGGAATAGCTACGGGATCACGAGTGGCTATCTCTTCATTATTATTCTCAGC
Source organism: Helicoverpa armigera (assembly GCF_030705265.1). Taxonomy (NCBI): domain Eukaryota; kingdom Metazoa; phylum Arthropoda; class Insecta; order Lepidoptera; family Noctuidae; genus Helicoverpa; species Helicoverpa armigera. The sequence goes on along the minus strand of NC_087124.1, from coordinate 10,928,384 downwards.
TTATTGTCGATATTATATGCAAAACAATCATCTTTAAATTCAAGGTTTAAAACTACGTGATGATCACAAAGCCGACTTCATACTCCTTTTGTACTCGAGGTTGAATTATTATCACTTGGCAACCAATATTTGGCTTACAATTATTTGGTAAGGGAATGGGTGTTTGTTCTTGTTATTTGAGTTTATTGTGAAGAATACGAATAAGCTCTTTTACTTCTTTTACGTCTGAAATGATGTTCCAAAATAACTCAAGATGGGGTGAAGCTTTGCTTAAAACAGTTTCTATACATTTTGTCATATTTGCTATATATTTACAAAACAAGCAGCGGCACTGTCACCTACATCTCACACGAAGCGAGCTCTACCCAAGGAAAGTTTCGCCATAACTTTTTAACGGTCTAGGTCAACATGCCGACTGGTCTGGTCAGTTCTGTTCTTCATAGTAAACTTTTAAAATTAACATCTCCCTTGATATGGAAAATTAACTCATAGTTTATTTTAGAATTCGTTTTGCAAAACAGCTTTCACTTTCCCGCCAATCCGATCCCGCCATCTTGACTAAATGTCACTTTGACAGTTGTACTTCAGGCAAAGACAACACCGTACTCATCCAAGGTATGTAAAAAAAGGAGCTTTCACAAACCGGCAAAAGTATTCCATACAAAATATACAAACAAAGACACGGCCTCAAAGGATGTAGAACCGGTTCCTTATATGTAATGGCAACTGATTCGTGATACCGCTCGGCATCCGAGGAATGCCGACGGGCAATGCTGGCCGCTTTATGATTAGAACGGATAATAACAACACGACTGCATTTTAAGATAACGATTGTGTTTTTGTATAATCGATAAGAATTAGCCATTCGATTTTTTTAAATCGATCCTCGCTTTTTATGATTTTGCGTGAGCGGTGTGGAATTTTTGTTGAACCAAAAAGGTTTTAAGCCGGAAGTTTTGGATGTAAACTTCGGCATCGCCTACAAAGGTGTGTTTAAGGTTAATTAATTACTCAGAAATAATTATTATGAGTATATTTTATACAGTAGGTACGCTTGCGTTTCTTGTTACATCTAAAAAGGAAAAGGTTCCTTTAGTGGTCAGAATAGTATACAGTATCAAGGAAGATAAAAAGTCTTACATATTTATGTAGTTGTACTTATTTTGCGCTGGCAACAAACAAATAACAATAAACACATTCGTTACAGACGGACAATCAAATGGCAAAGCACCATACAGTCACGTCGTGTATAGGTCACAGACGATACTTCCTTTATCTATCGGACGCTGCCAGTGAATAATTGTCTACAATATTAAAAACAAATTAAACTAAGACTTGCCTAATCTCCGCCGGCCAGACATTTATCATCACCAATCACAGCACTTCACATCACTAAAACCCGCGAAAACCTACATCGTATTCGATTTTTGAATTTATATTTCGAATTATGATTTGGAGACAAAAGACGCGCGTTCCTAGTCATACCTCGCGTTCGACTCATAAAGTATATGGTTGAACTAAAGTGATGTGAATTGTGAATCACTTTAGTCTATTAATATGCGTAGCGAGTGACCGATGTCAAGAGCAAGGATCGCTGTTTGTATACTAGTGTTCCGACGCCCCACACTAATGGTTCTTATGTAAATATTTCGTATGTTATACATATGTCAGATTATGTAAGCTATTTATTATTTAATATACACGTAACACGTGCTTCTTGACAGCAAAAACGTGAGAAATAATTATTTTATTATGTGTTAAAAGAGAAGTATTGATTACATGACTTTAGGAAGCAAGAACTGTTAACCAATTTTATTAGGTACATTGTCATAATACGATATAAGAAAATATACGTACTTCATTGAATTAATTAACAGCTGTACTTTTTGTAGAACTGGACTAAGGAAACGATTAGAAGTGTATAGAATGATTTAGAAAATTGAGTTAACAATTAAGGAATATAATAGAGTTCCTACAAATACACTACAACAGTAGTATTTTTTTTTGTTTTGATAAGTTAATTAGTGGGTTCTACTCCAATTTCGTAGCATCGTGTAATTGCTCATTTACTCAAAGGCACACCCTTACAGTAGTTATTTTTTATTTAAATCTACATTTAAAAAATAATATTTATTTTAACAATAATAATAAAAAAGAACAGTTATTTGTATCTGGCGCGTAACTGTTACTCCGCGAACGCTTGCAAAATAACCGCAGACACAGATCACGTAGTTACTTTATACCTGTTATTTTGTATCAGTTATTTTGTCATCGCTGTTATTATTGGGAGTAATCACGAGTTGTAATGAACGTAGATTGTGTTCTAATGTTGACCAATCAATTTATGTGAAAAATTAACTTTTGTTACAAATGCAGTTTCTATTGCTTCATTATGATACGGAAGTGCCATAGCATAGAGGATATAAAATTGAGAGAAAAAATACATTTATAGTAACTCGATAAACCAACTAATGGGGAAGGCGCATCCCTAACCGAATCCCTTCTTTAAATTGAAAAAAAAAAAACAGTCTTTGCACAGCTTAGCCGTTTTCCCTCGTCCAGTCGGAACTATTGCCCGTACCGGGATAAACTTTTGTTATTTTAGCAGCTTTCCAACAGTGAAATATTTCCTGGAAGCCGACCCCAACACAGTTTGGAAAAGGCTAGGCAGATGATGATGACATTAGTCTTTTCTTTTATAATATTGCCAAAAGAAATTCAAATATTTCAAATTCGTAAGTACTCTCAATGGCTTATTATTTAACATCTTATAAGACATGTAACATCATCAACAAAAGAGCAATCTCAATAATTCGTGTAATGTCAACGGGTTCAACGACCCCACTTTCTCCCGCCATACACACTTTCTGAATTAAATGCGGCATTAAACTTAACATTATATGCTTGCTTTTGCTTCAAACAAATAAACATTTATTTCATTGTGTTATTAACAGTCTTTTAGTGACGATGAAATGATAAGAAAGGTAAAAATAAAATTATTTTGGTTCAACTTCATTTCTTTGCTAAAAAGGTGCTCTCAGATGCAGCTAATGAAAACTACGAATTAGAAACTTCTTAGTGTTTTTTTTTTAATATGAAATAGGCGATAAGTGGTCATAGCAGTAGAATGCAACGGGGAAAGATGTAAGAAGATCCCTTTATCTATCAAGTGATTTTAATGTCATCATCTCTCTATCATGTTAGACATTATAATTTATAAGGTCTAGGGTAGAGACTACCAAAATAACCAAATAACCAAAAGGTCATATTTAATACCAATTAATCAATTTGAGATGCATTCATTAAGAATCAAAAATGAAACCAACCTTACCTACCTATATTGTAACTTCAACACCATTTTCATTCTTGAATTACACTACAAGCCACAAAAAACGACCACGCCGTTTTTCACGAAAGTGTAATGCTCATCGCACATTAGTAATTTGTAACGCATTCATAAGCCAGTGAACGCATCATTAGGCGTGTTTCCTAACTTATCGAATCAATCGATTGGTAAGTTAAGCAACGGAGAACAAAGATTTATTGCAATACAAATATCATCAGATATGTACTGTTCTTAAAACAAAAGTGAATTTGTTCTTGTTGGCATTTGATTTGGCAATTTCTTATATATTGCGTACCTACTGCTTTTTATGTAATAAAAGATTTTTATAAGTAAGTAGTGAGGGGACTATCATAAAAGATTTGTTAAGTAAATAATCCTGCCTATTAACGAAGATAAGTCAACTTTAATCTAGCACACGCATTTTCACACGTATCCTGACAAACACACAACATCATTTAGTTCCATACAAATCAGAGCTTTTAATATGGGCCCTAGATAGCTGATATAAATTATTCCATCCTATCTCGTACCTCATTTACCAACCATAGAAGCAGGCACAATATTTTTTATAGTAGAAACCAATAACTTGCCCGCCTACACTCAGGATTTAAATGGCAAGCCATAGAAACCACATACAATACTAGTATAGTATACTACACTATAGTAGGTATACTTAGAGAGTTTAACCAACCGGAACCGTCATGAGCTCAAATTGCTATGCGGAAAAAGTCTGCCAAATTACGCGTGAGAGATGGACGCAACCACTAATAATAGTTCCCTCAAGCATTTTCGATCACATCGAACAGATAAAAATAGATACGTAAGTAACAAGTTATCTATTCAAAGTAGACTGAAAATCGCTCTTCACCAGTGCCTATTTAAGTATTTCAGCTGGGAAGAAGAAATTGTGGAAGAAACTCTAAAGCCAATTTTAACAGCCAAATTCTAGTTGTCAAATATAAGATTGAAATAGAGGCCCACATACATACAACTATGAGCAGTGAGCGATCTCGTACCTTTTGGCAAAGGGTAATGACGTATCCAGTTCTTTACATTGTCTAAGACCGTATACTATGTATATCCTCTACAAGGCGAACGGTAATATAAACAAAGTTAATTTAATTCTCGGATCTGGTTTTATTACTTCGCGTATACTACTTTCATTCATATCTGTTTGCAAACTTTCAGACTGATATTTTTAGCAAATTGGCGATTTAATTTTATGTTCTATTTAGTGGTCTTATTAAAAGTATACTAGACTGCCTTTTTGGTCGACCGTGGTAACTGTTCTAATATGTAAGAACCTTCTTCTTTTAATTTAGGTACACTAGTCGCAAAAAAAACCTAGTTAGTGTCACATTCATCACATTAAATAATTAAGACAGAAAAAAATTCACCACCTTTATTCCTAAAAAAGAATACAACGGAAAAAGCAGCTTTCTTAAAAAAATAACTAAAACCTACCATAGATAGGATAGAAATCCGTTCCGTCACACGTAACGCCAGGACGTTGTGAAATGGAGAAAAATGTGTCAGCCTACTTAGGAGCACGGGCGAGTGGAGACGAGCGAAAGCTAGATTATCTTAAAATAACTCACATGCACTCATGTCGATCAGCCGTTTATAGCTCATTGATATGTTTGTTTTAGCACTAGTTAATTATTTTGAAAATTGCTCTATGGTAAATAAGAGTTTCAAAGTTGTGGGTGACAGGGAAAGAAAAGTAAAAAATAAGATAACTTGACTTTTTTGAGAAATTACAGTAAAAAGTTGCTATGAATAAAATCTATATTAAATGTATTTCACGAATTATAGGCATTCAAAAATATATATTTTGTTACTTCTTGCTTCGCTTCGGTAAAACTAGAAATACTAGCTTAAATCGAAAATCAGACAATCGATATTTTGGAGAGTCATCCAAAACAAGACTTCTAAAATCGAATAAAAAGAAAGTTTTCTCTCTATCTATAGAAATTCATAGTCTATCACGAAATGCAGTTTCGAATTCGATATGTTACACCTATACGTGCTAAGCTGCGCCGACGCACCTGTCATAGAAATTACATAAAGGTAAAAGTGACTCAAACTTAATTGTCATTCTTGCATTTATATTTATTACTAGCCGTTTTCCCGCGGTTTCACCCGCGTCCCGTGGTAACTACTGCCCGTACCGGGATAAAATATAGCCTATGTTACTCGGGGATAATGTAGCTTTCGAATGGTGAAAGAATTTTTAAAAACGGTCCAGTAGTTTTTGAGCCTATTCATTACAACCAAACAAACACACAAAGTTTTCCTCTTTATAATATTAGTATAGACAAACTGTCTCTTGGAGACAATTTAATTGTGCAGAAGTTGAAAAAATAATCGTCAGAAACCAAGTAGGCATCTATAGCACATTATTTGTGAACCGAAATACACGTTAAACTCGAGTCTATAAAATGTAAGTCAGGATTCTTATGATAAAAAAGAGGTTTGGAAGTGAAATTAATGGATTATTCCTCCGTTCCAAACAAAAACTGCAGAACGGATTTTGAAAAAAAAACACGTGCGCTATTTTTATCCAGGTACGGGAAGTAGTTTTCTCAGTACGCGTGTACAAACTACTTTTTCATACATCAGTAAGAACACGTTTCATAGTTAAGAGACATTCTCTTGCATAACACAGAGAAAATGATGTATATCTCGGATCTACTGGTTGCCATGGGAACAGTCACGCAAACCGCACACAATGCCGGGAGCTTGGGAACTTAGAAACTGTATCTTGCATGAGCATCCTATAGTCTTTCAACTGATAGGTTTAGTTTTATGATCGGATGTATGGATTATACTATTGTTTTATATTGTACTGTTATTTTTCTTTAGTTATGTAATTTAAGAGTTGTTAGGTTTCCTTTTTAACACGCTTATATTGTATTAGTGGAAGTGAAGAAAGAATGCGTTTTTTTGTCCTGTTCGTTTCTACGCTTCAATGTTTGGCTATATTTATACTCCATGTCATAAAGGAAAGAAATTTCAATCTAAAAACTTGCCTGTAGGACAAGCATGTGAAAAATTCAAGCACAAATACGTAATGTTACTAAAAACAAGTTCATAGAGAGTCTTAAATGCGTAAAATATCGGACGCGACGCTTTTTGGCGAGTTCATCGCACATGATGGCTTGACCTCTTACTAAATGTACGGAGTATTTATTTTATTTATTTATTTATTTAAAATACTTCTTGCACAAATAGTACAATGGCGGACTTAACGCCTTAGGCGTTCTCTACCAGTCTACCTTTGGGTGGCGGAGAGGAAGCGTTGGTAGGTGCAAACAAATCCGAAAAACTAGTGTGAAACATATACCTACATATATTACAATACACAAATAAATTAATAATAAATATATATGTATATATATAACTATATAAATATGTACACTACAAACAATACTAATAACATATTAAGAAAGTTAATTTGAAACTGACTATTTATGTTTCTGCCAATTTCCCAAGATAGTGGTCACGAACTTTGAGTTTGAAGGTGTGAAGGTGCGTACGGATTGCGCGTACCCTGGTACGCGTACTCAGTTTACGCGTATCCGGAACGCCTAGTCCATACCTGCAGCTACGCGTTCACTCTTGGGGCACGCGTACCGCGCGAGCCAACTCGCAGCGCGAGCCACCGTCTGTCGGTTTTTGGTCGCGCGTCAAAGAGGACGCACGCGGCCGGCTACGCTATATTTGGACGGCAAAATGAATAAACACGCGTGTTCTTGTCGGAGTCATGGCGAATGGCTGGGGCTCGCGGAGCGCTCTGGATCGATTGACCTCGCGTACAGGTTCGCGGCGGTCCGTACAGGAGCTGTACGCGTATCCAATGTACGCGTGGACAGTGCTTCCCAACTACGCGTAACACAGGAACGCGCAATCCGTACGCACCTTGACGGGTATTTACCATCCTGATCTCCAGAGGTAACTCATTCCAGAGAAGAATAGATTTTACAAAGAAGGAAGAGTGTATGATATCAGAACGATGTGTAGGACATTGTAGAAGGCGATTGTTGAAAGAGCGTAAATTTTTGTCATGATGTGAGCCAAGATATTTGAAATGAGAAGTTAAATAAGAAGGTGAAGTAGGAGTGTGAAGAATAGAGAAAAGAGTTGTCAATGCCCTCACCTCACGACGCTGCCTAATAGGTAGCCATCTGAGCTGCGTTCGATACACTGACACATGATCGTACTTGCAAAGATTAAAAACGAATCGAATGCAATTATTGAGAAGCCGGTCAAGTTTGTTGAGCAGATCTGCATTCAGGTCATAGTAGCACACATCACCATAGTCGATTATGGGGAAGATTAAGGTTCGCATAAGCATCGCTTTCACACTGGGCGGAAGCAAATTTTTAAACAATAAACGGAAACGGAGTAATATTTTACTGAAAAAATATACTATTAATTTCCTTACCATTTTTAGTAGGCTTCACTAAAATCAGTGGCACCGGAGTTTCCATATTGTTACAATACTCTGCTGCTTTAATGCTTCATAGATCTATACTTTTTTGCACTTTAGTTTACACACACATTTATTTTGATAAACTTTTGTTTTTTTACCGAAATTTTTGTTTCATTTATGAAGTCACTGACCTAGGGATGCAAGATATTAATTAAAACGTTTTAAGTAAAGATAAACATCGCAGCAAAATCATAATTGTTAGTGCAAACAACTTTTCATGCTAAAGCATTTTTTGTGCGAATTTGTAAAACTTTAAGCTTCGCGTGCTCTTATTTAAATAAAATGCATTTCAAGGTAAGTTTAATAATTACTTGCGATAAATATTTTTATGATGACCTAAAATTTTAAAATTCCGAGTGTACATAGTAGGTATTAAGGTTAGCGTCAAAAGAAGCTGAAAAAAAAAACAACATTTTCAAAAGTGCTTGACAACATAAAATGTCATAATTTCTTAAGAACACAAACGCCAAAGCTCAAGTAGGTATCCTAAATTTTAAATAAATCAGATGAATATCTGGTAGATAAGTGATCTCTACGTCACAGTGTTCAAAACTGCTAAGTTTTGAAATTTTAGATTTGTCCAGCTACTTTTGAAGCTGGCTGTAGCTAGTACCTAATCCTACTTATTATAAACGCGAAAGTTTGTATGTATGGATCTATGGATGTTTGTTACTCTTTCACGCAAAAACTACTGAATGGATTTTAATGAAACTTTACAATAATATAGCTTATAGATCAGAATAACACATAGGCTACAATTTGTAAACATATTGTTCGAAATACTAAACCTGTGCAGACGAAGTCGCGGGCACCAGCTAGTGATAAATACATTTTATGGTACCTAAGTAAGACGTCATGTTATTCAAAATGTAAAAGTTTGACATTCATAACGCCAGTCTTATGTTGTAATGCCCTTGAGAAGCCATTGTTCTGTGGTGACTTATGTATAATCTGGCTTCATTTATTTTCTAAAGTCATCCAAACTAATATTATAAATGCGAAAGTAACTCTGTCTGTCTGTCTGTCTTTTCTTCACGCCTAAACTAATGAACCGATTTGTGTGAAATTTGGTACAGACATAGTTTGAAACTTGAGAAAGGACATAGGATAGTTTTTATTACAAAAAAAAATAAAAATAAAATTATTCCGGACATATAGCGCCATCTATTGGTCAAATCAAAAATCTGCTGGTAGTCACTATTCCACGCGAACGAAGTTGCGGGCAAAAGCTAGTTGTTTATATTTAATAACTTACCTAATCATCGTTTACAATCGCCAGTAATCATAAAAAACTAAACTATATTTAAGTATTAAAACTTTTCAAATAAACCTTCTTTAATAAAAAAAAATCGCGCAAATAAATAAGGGTCCCCACCCACTGCAACGTAACATGTTATCATAGTGTTTGGCACGCGCAAAATATCTCCTAGATTTATTGCTACGCCTACGGCCACATTAATGGTATCTTTGGCCTTTTCGTGTCGAATGGAAATAAAATCAAATCAATGAAGCGTTATGAATACAAGTTCTTGTCTATGAATATATTTTTAGGGTGGCAAAGGAAATAATAAATTAATTGTGTTTCACCGTGACTAATGGGCACGACAAACATTATTGTACCGTGAAGAAACCCGTTACCTTAAGTATATTAAATTATTCTGTGTATTTTTAGTTCTTTCCAAAATAATTTTATCCCAGACATAAACACGTTTTCATCGTTTAATGTCAAATAAGGTTAAACTTTGTTTTGAATATTAGCTAGGTAACCATTTATAAGGATTTAGCTGGAAAACAAATATGTACAATCAAAACGACAATAAGCTTAACTAATATCCACAGGAAATCCGTGTAAATAAGCATAGGTATTATTACTATAATAATTGCATCAGATAAATGCTTGTATTGCAGTAGTCATATCCATTATATGACTCATTGTATTAAATCTTAATACAAGCTATCTTACTATACTATTGCTTTGGCTATTTCAGGAAAATTACCTATACTAACATAATGAAGAGGAAAAAAAAATATTTTTGTTTGTGATGGATAATCTCAAAATTAGCTGGACCGAATTGAAAATTCACTGTTGGAAAGCTACACTCTTCCCGAGTAACATATATGCCATATTTTAACCAGGCTCAGGCACTAGTGCCCACAGAACACGGTTGAAACCGTGGGAAGACGGCAAGTGATGAATATGACAGCAACTTCTTGTATAAAGTAAAATATTTCAACTCTAAGAACATTTCATGTAGTGCTAATTTGCACATAGAGTTTGTTTCGGAAGACAATTCAAGCATTGTTTCGCCCACACAAGTAAACATACGTGTGCGAACTTTCCACGACCGCATGCTAATTCGCTAATTCGAACTATTTCGCGTTTATAGGCCGAGCCGATTCGCGATTTCGAACAAAGGCTCGCCCACGTGTGTTTCTAGCTTTGTAATTAGTCGAAAGTGTGCCGTTTATACCAGCCTGAACGCACCTTAAGTTTACGCTCAGTTGCCGCTAACTATCATAGTAAACAATTGCTATATTGCCATATATATTTTTTATTGATATAAAAAATATATATGGCAAACATAATATATAAGTAGGAAATGTTTTCTCAGTTACATACCTGCTACATAATAATCATATGACAATGCATTATTGCATAACGTACACTTTTCTTAAAGGAATCAAAAACAAAGGTAGTATTTCCCTAACTTCCGGATCTTATTAATAGTTAAACGCAGTTTTATGTCATTGACCTGTCAAAATGCATGATATCGTGGTCAACTATTGGCGAATGTACATACAATGGCAATTGCAGTGCTCTAGTGTGTGACATGGTTTATGTAAAAGCAGCGCTTTCGTTGCGCGGGAGTCTCCCAATAGAATTGATGTGTTTTTGATGTGACAGCCATTGTTTCCGTCTTGTGAAACAACTGTGATATCTGATGTACTAGATCATGTACATAGTATGTGCATGTTAATATACTCACGACATTTCATCGTAGGTAGGTAGGTACTTTTGCAGAAAGTACCTATTCATTTCAGTTGTTTAATAAGAGTTTTATATATAAGATCATGTTATTGCAGTAATGTACCAATATTGTATCTTGTTCATGCCTTGGAATTTGTAGCTTCGTATGCTGAACCGGTTTAATCCGATTTGAATTGATTCTGATCCAGATTTTCGTCGACCGGCTTTAGTTGGGTACTTCTTGCCAAAAATATACCATTCGGTTTAAAGCCGTATAGATTTCGTATGAATGGATAACTTCATTGAAAATTGTGTCTTAACAGCAATATATTGTTCTTCTACATATACATACTAGCTATGTAGTAAAGAGGAAACATTTGGTTTTATACCCAGAATGCTCCGCAACTACTTGAACGATTTGACAAATTCTTTTAAGTTTGGGAAGCTACATTATCCCTAAGAAACTTAGGCTACAGGCCTACAGGCCCACACAGGGCGAGTGTGAAACCGCGGGAAACCGGCAACAGCTAGTCATACATAAACAGACAGACAGATAAAAATTGAACAGCTACTAAAACTAAAATGCGTCTAACCAGCCATTCACATAACAATTTCGCGAACGCTCACGACGTCCGCACAATGCGTAAGCGCAAAATATCCGTGAAATTAATTGTTCTGCACACAATTGTTTTTGAGTCGGTCAGTGGTCGAAACTTTGTTCACTCATTGAACGAATAACTGTGAGTGGTCTTTCATATTTGTTGATGAGTATTGTGTTCCGTATGCTCTTACAATCGGTGAATCGTTTAGTTCATTCATTCGTTCATTGAACTTTGTTGTGTACTTATACTTAGGTACCGATTGAAATGATCAGCATTGTCATGCTGTTTAATTTCCTCTATATATTTCTTCTCATAAAGAGCTTCGTTTTGATCTACTGTATTGCCAAAACCTGCCGGGGCTGCGGGATTGTTCGGAAGAGTTACCGCGGCCCTTACACATTAAAGGGCTGGAAAAGGGACATGGGTTTTAATCAGTAAGAGTCTGACATTCCCTGAGGGGAAGGGTCATAGTCATTAGATGACTTCCAAAAAAAAAACTGTCTGCCAACTATCGGCCGATTGTTTTGCAGTGTGCGGGGGCTATCAATCTTATAGACCCTGAAAATAGCCGCCTGAAAGAATTGATCGGTGAAAGCGCAATGCTTGGCAAACGTATTGGTTAAAATAATTTGGCAGAGCACTTTTTCTTTTACAAACTTTGAACTAGCTTTGCTAATTGTATCTTGTTTATTTATTTAAAGAAACGTACTTTATACTGTGATAGATGTTTTACAGTGCTAGATTTTTCATATTTTCAAGTGAGTAAATACCATCCCATCGGAACCGCCCTAAAATGAATCAAAATAATTCCTAAACCTTCGTCAGGCCTTGGGCATTACTAATAAAATAAAGGTACCTGTAATAATTAATGCATAGGCAACCCATTGGTAATCAGTATTCAAATAATTACTCATAATGAAACCAGCATAGTTTCTCACTTCATAAATATTCCATCTCAGTTTTGACAGGATGTCGGCCATATACCAGGACGACAGAACGCGACGAAGTATAGTCGGATAATTAAGAAAATGTCTCACTTCCCGTAATTTCCCGGTTAACTTGGCAATTACATTAATTACTGCTATCTGATGAAACTGGACGATTGCTGGTTAAATCTTGACGTTAATGGTGTTAGTGGTTGATTGGTAAAGAAATGATTAACTGCAGCTTAGGTTGTAAGTACTGCAATGAAAATGATGAAAGACTTAAGGTCCTCCAATTTATCATTATTGATAATTTTTCTCACATTATCGATATGACGACGATGGATGATATATACGAATATGGCTGCAATTGCAAAGAACATCGTGAGATAAAGAGAAGTATGAAAGAATAAGACATGCTACGCGTATTCCAAAATAAAATTGCTTATTCTAATTTTATTTTGAGCCGAAGGATGTTTCCTGTTAACAGAATGAGAAAGTACCCCAAAATTACTGCATACAATACAATATAATTATTTATCTTAAAAGTATTGTAAGAGCTGTGATACGAAAGGGCATTACCATTTCTCATACTTACTAAAACTACCAAATGACCAATGGGAGATTAAGAACTTAGCTGAGAAGCCTTTAGAACATCGCATTTAAATAATTTAAAATTAATGATATAATCTATCAATAGTGTAATCAATGTGCCAGTGACAGTCAATTTTTTTCTCTAAATCCGTTTCCCAGGTCCGGCAGAACAAAAAAGCATCTCATGCATATTAATTGAATTTCGAACGATCTTGTTGGAGTTCACAATCGTTAAGCCTTGAGCTGTCTCCAGTCCACATACTATGTTGTAGTAACTTGTCACGATTTCTTACTTGTAATCTATGGTACCATTGTACTATATTCTTTGTTCTGTAACCCCGAGAAGGACAGACAGACTTATGGACACACTCAGAGACATTTGATGGTTACTTAAGCCGTTCCTTAGTGCAGAATTTCTATGAGAATCTGTCACTAAGGAGTGACTTAAGTAATCATTAAATGTCTCTAAGTGCGGGAGTTAGTAACTTATTAATTTTCAATAGATGTGTTATCTATTAGTTCATTCTTCTTCAGTTCTTATCGTCAAGGAGAGTGGGGACATCTTTTGTGATGCTACAATTGTGTGTTTAAAAATAGACTTTATTTTAAAGGGAGAAGGTTACATTTACTTTGCCGTTGATATGTTTTGCGTGCGTAATATTTTCAGAGGCTATTAAAGAATACGTTTCGGATTGTGTTATCGGCCTCGTTATGTATTTCAGATTACATTTTAATGGCTAACCTAGCAAAGTTTTTGTTTTATGAAAGCAATGAAACATGACTAGCCGTATTTTAATACAAACTAACGACTACTGAACAAATTACCTACTCTTTATGCGTCAGTAGGTAAAACCGCTAAAAACAATTTTAATTAAATAGGGTCACAATTACTCACAAAACAAAACGTGAGGAATAGAAAAGAATAAAACATTCTTTATTGTACACCAATAGGAAAAATTAGTGGTCTTATCGCTAAAAAGCAACATATAGATAACCTTTGGATAGAGTTATGTTTTTAAGAAATGTGTAAGGGGTAGGTAGTCTATGGCGTATGTAAAAGAAGAAGATAAATTTTCTATGGCGTACATAGAGTCGGTAAGACCGCAGAAACCAAAAAGCCTTGAAACAAAGTACCACAACGGTCATCTAAACCACTAGGTAAATATCTTGCAAATAAAACAGCTCAACAACATTAAGAGAGATAAAATCAGTAGCATGTTCACGGCACTGTAATCTGCACAGCCTTATTTTTATCCTCATTGTGGAACATTTATAAGACTTCTTGCACGTGAAGCATGTCTGCCCTTCATGGTAATGGACTAAGCTTTAACCTATTTCACGCTGAGAGTACACACTGCAAATTTTTAGTCGGACGATAGTTTGTTTGGGCTCAAAAATCAGTATGAAGATGAATGGTATTTCGCACATTACAAAAATTCGGGTTTTTTGCCGGTATCAGACTGATTGAAAACATTGATTAGAATAAAGATTTTCTTAATAACAAAACTACCATTAGGTCAATAAACATGTTTTTTTGCTAGTGACAGCTACTTTATGTGATATATGTATGTAGGGCTGCCATCCGTCCGGGTTTCCCCGGATTTGTCCTCGTTTGGAGGCCGTCCGGGGGCCGTCCGGGCGGGGTTTCAAGAAGTGTCCGGGGAAAACCCGGACATTTTTCATAGGGCCATCTTAACCTATGGTGCCTAGGTATGCGAATTACCCGGGCGCCTAATAATGCAGGAGTCGAAGTGTCCCAAAACTCCAAAATTTTCGCGCTCGCTTCGCTCGCGGCTTCTTGTCTTAACGCACTTTTTTTTACGTTTAGCTACTTTAATATCCCAATATTCAAAAAATTTTGCGCTCGCTTCGCTTGCGGCTTCTTCACTTTGCGGATTTTTTTATTATACAAGTTTAGGTGCTTTAGTGACCCAAAACTCAAAAAATTTCGCGCTCGCGGCGACTTCAGTTTACAGTTGTTTGTATTTTTCAACATTTTTTTGTCTAACCTATCAAGAAGGTAACTCCTAGTTTCCATATGAGCTTTCTTAATTATGACCTTCGAAATACATGAAGTCACAATCTTTCAATACTAAGTACTACATGAGCTAGAGACGGCCCTGACTTTTCATGTAAGGAAGGACCTCATTGAATTTAAGTAATATGGTAATAATTAAAATTAGGTCTTGTTTTGTTAAACAAAAAAAATCGGACTCGTCCGGGGAAAAAATTCGATTTACGCCAAATGTCCGGTTTTTTTTAAATATTTGTCCGGGTTTGGCGAAATTCGAAATGGCAGCCCTATATGTATGTATAGTGAGTCTGATTTCGTGAAATTATGGGCAAACATATTTGCGAATATACCGAATCAGTAGAAAGTAACCCAAAATGAAATATGAAGGATAAAGGGTATGATAGATCCAAATTCGAATTGGATGAAGATAATACGATAAATTCAGAAGAAGACGTTTTTCATGATGTAACAAAATTGCAGATACTTGGTCATTATATCGTGATTTTCAAACCGTGACGGAAACAATATAATTCATAAAGATTTATATGCAAAGATAACTTACTGTTGAGATATTACTATAATATAATGTATGTGTGTAAAAGGCTAGACAGATAATGATTGACATGTAACTTGTATTTACATGTCCTGAGACGGATCACGATATATATATTAAAAAACAGAGACAGAAATTATAAAATAGATGAAGTAGAATTTGATTTTATTTTGAAAGTTGCAAATAGCACTAATTTAAATATAAGATAAGATGAAGAAGCAAATAAGGAAGCAATATTAAAATCTAAGATTGAAACGATACATGCTAATCTAAGAATAATAAAACTTGGTACAATTTTAAATGAACCAGACAACAATTCTTTAAATAACAGTACCTATCTAAAAATAATAAACTTATCTAGGTTGATGTCTATTTAATGATAGTAATGCCATTAAAATAGATCTGACCTTGAAGGCTACAATGATACCCAATGATAACAAATAAAACTTGGTTATCATAAGAAACAAGCTTTACGTCATCAGGTCAATGACTTCAGACAGAACTATGAGCAATAGTGAAATAAATGGAGATACAAGTTCTATAGTTGTATTTACAATCAATTATTATTTTATCATCCCATTGATTTCCTGATAGCTGATTGTCGGCCATACAGTGCACAAGTATTTGCGCAGATACAGGTGCATTCTCTATTCTTTTTCTCTCATACACGACCGGAGAGACATCAGGCGCAATGTGCATCAGCTTCTTCCCAACTATGTTGGGGCAGGCATAACTAGGTACATATAGGCCGAGTATACCCAATACTCATATTTTACATGAAGCTACTGCCTCTTGGATAAACTGACTGTTTCTGACCGTTGAAGATAATACAGTGCAATAACACTCTTTTATAGGCACATGTTTTTTTTTTTTCAAAAACAAGTTTTTGGTTCATCAATACATATGTGTCTAGTCGAGCAATTTCTTCTACGTTTGCTATTTCCGAGAAAAAGTGAATTTTTTGTCATCCCAGCGGGACGTTCTGAGTGGGCTGAATGCGAAACATCTGTTACCTTCTCAGACACGTGACATCGCTAAACAGAAACCAGAAATTCATTAATGAGAAGGAACCCTCAATCTGCTTTATCAAAACTTTCAAAATCATTGATTGCAAAATATCCAAACATATTGAATTGCCAAATCCATTCTCATTATCAAATAGACCATCTGCAGTTCGTTCTTTATTTCATAAGTAATTGTTATAATTATTATCAAAGCTACGTGATTATCTATTACTCATTGGTTATCATCGTCATCATAATGCTTTGTTGTTACTCCATTTGACGTTAGACCTTCACCTGTTAAAACAACAGCATCGTCGGTTCTCACATTCCTAGAATCAAGTGCTACCGTACCTTATACGTGATTCATAAGTTGCGGTATTTTGTACTTTACATTCGGATCTCGTACTTAGTGACATCCTTTCTCTTGTAATATATAAGCTTTATATTGTAATATACTTGTATTGTGTTCAAAGTGGGGTTTTAACCGAATTTGGAATTATGCTAGGCTTGCCTATCAAAAGATCTAGCGATGTAATGTTTGATAAACTCACTAGAGAGTTGACACTTACATTCAAATTTCAAATACCTGTTATAGAGACGTTTTCTTCAATTTTATAACGGTACTGAAATACAGGAAATTATATAAACTCATGAATGAAAATATCTCCATCAGATCTTCCTTGTTTGTTTTATCCGGCCATTTCCCATTTGTTGCTATCACGTGAATATTAACCATCTGCTATTTAGCAATCAGCACCAAACTCTTTATTTTTAAATATTCCACCGTATCTACTTACGTCATAGATAACATCGTCATTAACAATATCATGTCATTTGAGATATCACTTGCACTTACAATAAGGTTATTGTCTACTAACTTTTCTTTATCCTTATCTTTTTCCTTTCTATTGCTAAAGTTATCTTTGCGAACTTGTCGTGAAATGTTCTTTGCTCTTTCATCCGTGATGTCTATTATCTGCAATATCTCGATGATTTCATCGAACTATTGAGCAATAGTAACTTCTGAATGAGGCAATATTTGTCTGTCATTTACTTTAATTGATTTTTTCAAGACTTTACTATGATTGAGGAAGTTTTTGCATTGAGGTTTATGCAACACTACGTTTTCTTTTCAAACATTTGAATATGCCAAGGCTTTGAGTGATTTAAATTATTAAAAAAAAAACCTGAAAAAGTAATGGCATTGCCACTGCGGATGGTTGAAATAAAACTGTTCGTAAAATCTAGAGAATATTTTTAGACTCAAATGCTAATACTGGAAGTTTTATACACTGATAAAGAGTAATGCGCTTACATACGGTAGATAAGCGGAAATCTGATAAATATTCCATTGTTAGATTATGAGTGACCACTCAATGTATTTAGATTCTAATTTCCTCTGTTTTTTTAAAACAATCTTATTTAAAACAGCAGTATGTAAACGCTAATGTAAAATGGATAATTGGGTATCTCTGTCAACATGCAATATGTAAATTGGTTTGATCTGCATCTGCTCTAGTTTTATCTCATTAATTATTATTTATAAACCACTAACATGTAGCGAGCATTGTTGTTTTGCATGATATTACACTAAAAGCATATTCCACAGCTATCGATTCCAACACACTTGATGAAAACAATCGAGTATCAGTTTAATTGCGTATTGGACCAAAACAATTTTCATTGCAACAATTTGTATCGCATAGCACAATTATTCGTGATTGATGTAATTTACTGGCCTAAATATTTACAATATTGTCACGATAGGTAATTTCTTCACGCAGAAATGTACCTTTGATTCGATTTTTTATGGACGAGTGAATCGATTAATTTTGCAAGCAATGAAATTCCGCTTTCGAGTTTTTGGAATCGACCTGCGTCAACTGTTTTGATTAGAGTCATAAATGTGCGTATGTCAAAGGTATGTAAAGTTGTGTGATTTTCATTGTGCGTTATAAAAATACTCATGGTATTGAATAGTATGTCAAGGGCTACGCTAATATACGCGCAATGTATATGGGTTTCAACAATAAGGCCACATTATAATCACTGGCAAGTATGAAAATGCATGCACATTTCACGTGAATGGTTAAGTATAATTTAGAGGGCGATGAAATGAAATCATTATATGAAATAATTGAAGAAATAACACTATATCTTCATAACTTTCTTTATATTATCAGTCAATTATCGATTATTTGAATCCGATACCTATTATAACTTAATCATACGTTGTCTGACATGTGAATAACAAATGATTTTTTCTTATGTTCCGAATCATTTTTAAAGTCATTTGTTTACGTCGATGTACTGTATGTATATTTAATTTCCTTATGTTTATTAATGAATCTTCAAGTACAATTGACGTACCTACATTTTAAGTACAATACACTCCAATACCGTACATACCAATTATTAGAGAAATGAAGCAATTATTTCCATCGAATAAACACCGATACGATTAAAATTTTGGCAAAAGAAAATCAGAATTTCGTCCTCAGATAAGCGTTTGAACAACAACAGCACACACGTAAACACAAACAGATATTTTAATGAGAATACTTATTTATTGGCAATAAAACAACTTCTAGCGCATTCACCTGTCGGCAAAGTATCAGCCGGCTAAATTGTAAACCAGACTCGTTACATTTAAATCCTCAGTTTGACGAGCCGATCATATTTGGTTGTGTTATCCCAAATTATCTTGCTGGCGTTCTATCTTACAGTGAGAGACAGCTTCAAGGCCTACAATAATCTTGGCAAAGTTTAACCGAGCGTTAACACTATCCGACAAATAAAAATAATCAAGACAATCTAACCATTCGCCAATATTGACACAAATGTTTGCGCAGCGAACGTAACCCTGGCATTGAAAATACAAACAGAAAAATGTACTACAAGAATTCAAAGAAAATGAATTATTGTTCTACACATTCTTTTGAAGTTCAATTACAATGTTCTACAATTATTGTTTATTGCGTTGATAATGGTGTTATCTACGGTCAATACCGAAGTAATAAACCTTCATTAAAATATCATACGAGGTATACTACAGGAATTGGCAAGTACCAATTAAAGCTTTTAATAGCCGACGCTATTGCGGCCTACTCTTCTCACACGACCTTACATTCGAGTGTTATAAACACTGCTGTAAATAAAGCTATGACTTTAGTAGATATAAGTGTAGGAATCAAAACAATATAATAATTCACAATGACATTCGCAGAGTTCAGTTAGGTCCGAGAACGCATCCCTGTGGTATCCCTGAGTTCTTAGAAGCGGCTGCGCTGTCCCAAGCATGCGATTCGCCTACGGATAAGAAATGACCTTTAGGGCGGGAGACTGGTTCGACCGCATGCTTCTACACTCGGTCCCATGTGGAATTTATAACGCGACGGGGCCGGCTTGCCGTCATAAAAATTCAACGTAAAATGTTGCTTTATGTTTTAATTGAAATTCTCTTTGTTGCATGACTGTTTCATGTTGTTTGACATCTTATTGTAGGTTTTTGTGTTTCTAGGTTATATTTGAAACGAATTCGTCCTAAAAACAGTGGCGTGGAACATATTTGCGAAGGTATTCGTGGCATGCGTTCAGTGGCATTTTATTGCAATTAAGGTAATGTGTAATTATTGATCGGAATTTCTAGTCTCAGGATAAGGTTAATCACCTAATATTTTGCATTACAGACTTCATTTACTTGTGGCAGAACGCAGCTTACCAAATAATTTTGGACACTATTCTAAATAACGTAGAGTCTAAATTGCACGTCCATATAGTGCAAGCAATTAACATGGATACTTAATTTCTAGGATTGGAGATCCGAAGTATGGAAATTAAGCTGTCAGCTTATTTATTATTCCTGTAATTAAGGCGAGGAAGTGGTCAACAATAATTCCATAACCGGCACGCGCATCTAAGGCGCCAAAAGGGGTCGGAGCGTCTGAGCGGGGCGAGGATAACAATACGCGCGCTAGCTTATAACTAAAAGTCGTAAGCGACAAAATGGTTTTGTAATTTTAATATTTAGAAATGATAATTTAATAAAAATTCCTACTACCATTTTAAAGAGTATGTATATACTCAACTACTAAAAAAGTTAAGAGGCTTAAATCGGTCCCGTTTGCCCATAATATGTGAATCTCTTTTTAAAAAGAGGTATGTTTGATATATTTTTCTCTGTTATAAAAGTTACCTAATCATGTTTCTACAACTAACAAAATAAGGCTTATATCATGAACTTTCAGGTAACCAAGTTGTATTTTGATCCGTTTTGTATTTACTGAGAAAAATTGACATCCTTGGCGCCAAAAATTCCAATTCGTCCTCTTAAAGGAACATCGTTATATCGAATGTTTTGTAACAATTTCAATGAAAGTGATACTAGTATGAGGCTGATTTTCAAAAAGCATAAATCTTCTAGGAATTTCTTAATAAGTTAAGGCTATATTTTGTAGCAGTGAAGGGCATTTTAAGTTCTAAGCAGGTTCACTTAAAACAACTTTGGTTGGTATAGCTATAAACGTGGGTATACATTAATAATGGTTCTTGTTTGTTCACAAGGATTTCTAGATTGCAAGGTTCGGCGCAGTAATTATAAGCTGGCGTAAAAATAATATCTGTAGGTTTAAATTCTTTATAAGCTTTGGTTTAAGTTGAATTGTTGATAGAGGAAGTATGTTAGGAAACTTTCTGCCAGCCCCCGGAAGGTATGTTG